>NC_133791.1:14504347-14742332 GCF_003597395.2 Chelonoidis abingdonii
GTCTGTGGATCAGCGCTGATCCCTGAGATCTTCCCGGCACCGAAACGCTGGTTTAGAGGAATACATGTGGAATGAATCTGTGGGAATCCCAGTGAACCACTAGATGGTGCATTCGAGTAACTTTTATTTCTGATACTTTTAAGGGACTGTATTTTGGATTCCATGATTTTTGATCTACAGATGAAAGCCATGCTAGGGAGTTTGAGTCTGGCATGTGGCTAAGCCATGTCTCAATTTTTTGTTAACTATCTGTGGTCCAAATGTTGGATGCTTGTTTGTTAAAATGTGCCACAGAAGCCTCCAAAAGGGCGGGACAGACAAATTCTGGAGGAGGAGGAAAGTTGTAGGAGGGCAGCAGGGCTGTTTTGTTTCACGGATTGTTTCCTTAATCTCATAGCCAAGTGTCATATGTAGTGAATTAAGTCAGACAGCCTAGGGAGATAGGACCTGGATGCTAAGGTTTGACCCAGTACAGGGCGGTGGGGCAGCATCAAAGAGCTCCTGTGGATGATGGGAAGACCAGGATAAATGAGGACATCCGGGATCAAATGGAAGCGACAGTGGGAGCAAAGGATTCTGATTTGCAGCAAGACCCTGATGGGGAGGGGCATGCGAAGCAATTTGCTCTCATTGTTCTTGAATTATGTCACATTGTCTTCCCTTTATCTTACTGCAGGAGCCTAATTCACTGTTAATTAAGAGACTGTTTTCCAGCTGCTGGAGAATGTCCCACTTCCTTGATATATTTGATAGTTGAGTCCAGCTTGCTTTCCTTCTTCTTTCTTCCTGGGGGGAATTACTGAATTGCCTGGGAGAGGCTCACTACCCTTCCAGGCTGACCTGGGCCTAGTGTGACCAGAGGTCCCAATTTTATAGGGACAGTCCCAATATTCGGGGCTTTTTCTTATACAGGCTCCTATTACCCCCCACCTCTGTCCCAATTTTTCTCACCCTTGCTATCTGGTCACCCTACCTGGGCCTGACCCAAACCCCAAGATTTTAACACCCTCACACTTTGCTTCCTGGTCCAATGAGAATTTGCAAATGGCACCTGAGTTGTCATAATGGGCTGAATGAAAACCTCAAGTCGAAGCGGAACATTCCCAGATTTTGGGGGCACTAGACACCCATCTCTGGATCCAAACGAGAATCATGGGCCCATCTTCATTTTCAGGGTGTAACTGTTGGCACTGACAGCTGTGTCCGGTAACAGTTGCTTTACAAACTCTTTGGAAAGAAGGTGGTAAAGAGAGCATTCAGTGAAAACACCAAGAAGAGACGCCGATCATTGCTTCTTGATCCTCCCTTTTTTTAAGCACTCAGGAAAGGCTGGCTTGACAGCCCTGGAGTCTGAAACCTGCTCTTCATGGAACAATTATTGGCATGCCCATTGGCAGTACCAGCTCCTCCCACAATGTCCACTTATGTACCTCCACCCTGCCATGGAGGAGTCACCCTCGAGGCACGAGAGGGAAGCAAAGTCGATCCTAGGGATCTGCCAATAGCATGGTTGTAAGCAGTTCCCAGGTTCTGCTCATGGGTCCCCCTTTGTATCTGATGCCTTTGGGCCAGGACTGGTGGCATTAAAGTCAGCTTTTCATTTTAACACAGAAAGGTTGAAGGAATGTGGGAAATGGAAGCCTGTGATGCGGTAGATTGATGAATTCAGCACCCGCTGCACGGGAGAGTAGGTCAGTCCTCAGCAAGGTGCATTCAGCCACAGGTTTCTCTGCTGTGCTACCAGCAAGGGGCCACAACCCTGTGGATACTTGTCAGGTCTGGACTAGGTGGAGAGGCCAAACTCATTTCATAAACGGCTATCAGAGAAGGATTGTCAGCCACGATTGACAGAGGCAAGCTACAAACCGGTGTCCAAGTGGCAATAGAATCCATAACTGCCTTAGCAATTCCCATTTGCAGGGTTATTGTAGCCCTGTGGGTCCCAGGATTTTAGAGACAGCAGGTCGGTGAGGTCTTATCTTTTATTGTCTCTAACACCAACAGAGGTAGGTCCAATAAAACCTATGGCCTCATCCACCTGGTCTTTCTAAGACCCCTCTTCTCACAGATGGGTTTCTTTTGTGGACTTCCCTGCTTTCCTCAAGTGCCTGAGTGCCCAAGGTGGCTGAACAGAACACATGTAAAGACATGGGGCGGGGCGCGGGGATGCTGCCTGTATGGATCCAGGACTATGGCTGCTAGCCTGGGAGGCAGTTAACAAAGCATCGTTCTGTCCCCTCAGCCAGAGAGACTCAACTCCATGACACCAGGTGACTCAGCAAACAGTCCTCAGGGGTTCATTGCCCTGCTGAGGGATACCTGGACACAGTATAGGCCCTGTGTACAGGTGAGTGACTGAGGAGGGCATGCAAGATACCAGTTACTGCCCTCACTGTCACAGACCTTGAAAGGTGAGACAGTCCAGGTGTGCTCGTGTGGCTGAGGGAGGAGGCCTGTTGTGAATCCTAGGGACACACTGTTGTCTCTGAGCAGCCTGTGTTGCCACACAGGAGGAAGCTGTTACTACACCATTGGGAGGCTGCTTTGTGTTTCAACAGCATTATCTATTTTAGACACCATTTAGAAGTGCATGTCTTCAGAGGGTGGTTCTCTTCTCCCTGAGGACCCCGAGACTCATCTCCACACTCTTTCCTGGGAACCCACGTCTTTTCCCCTAACATTTTCATGACTGTACCTCTCCACACCTTTCTTCTCTTCAGTTCTGAACCCTGGGGGTTACAAGCAAAACTGGTGTGTTCCTATCCGATGCCTTTCTTCTGCAGCTGTGCCCGCATTCCCTAGAAATGCTCTGCTCCAGGGCTGCAGCCTTTCCTAGCAGCAGAATTAAATCCGGAGAGCCCCTTAGCCTGCAGTAGAAGTGCTCTGCACATGCCAGATTGATGGCCAAGATCAGTGCCCACTGATATACAGTTCAGATGTGAGAGCACCTGCCAGCACTAGAAGGAATGATGTGTCGTTTCCCTGTAGAAACGTACCTTCTTTGAATATCTTTCCTCATGCTGTGCCATGAACGCCCATCCTGCTGCCACTACTGCTGGTGTTCTAATTGTGCCATTCGTTCCTCCCTTCTCCCTCCTGTGGCTTGGCTGGGAGGTACAGCACACAAGCAGCAACAGGGCATGGTGGAGTTTCAATGTACTGCAATGCCAGATGAGGAAAGGATGCTAGTGGACTGGGAGCCTTGTGTGGAGATGGGCTTGTCCTTTGTGTCTCGGCACATGTCCTGCAGAAAGAAACTCCTCTTAGGGAGCTTGCAGAGGAATTCAGAGAGTACTTGCCAACAGCTGCATATTATAAAGCAGGGAGGGGACTGGGTGCTCCTGCGTGACATACTAGAATGGTGCTCTCCCAGCCAGGATGAACGTAACCCACTTGTCAGTGAGTGTTATGTGTCCCCCTCAGAGCCTGATCCGCAGAGGATTCTGTTCAGCTCTAAACTAGATAGCTGGGCTCGTTAGCTCATGCTTTTAGCTTTGGACGTCCCCAGTTGAGTTCCTGGTGTCTGCAAAGATGGCAGCTGTCACACTCAAAAAGCGAGAGCCCCCTGCATGGGTAGAGCGCTTTGTAGGTGACCCTCTTTGTTCTCTCAGAGAGGCCTGCACAGGTTGCCCTGAGCACCCTCTCCTCCAGGGAAATGCAAAAGCACCTCAGTCTGAGCATTCAAAACACAGCACATCCTCCTGACTGGCAGCATACAACTGAGCATTACACAGGGGAGAATGTAGTGTCTATGGAGTCCGCTCCAGAGACTCGCCTCACGTCATGACTAAGTCACTGTGAAAACATTGCCTTGTAGCTGATAGGCAGGAGCATCCACTTAGAATCAAAGAATATCAGGGTTGGAAGGGACCTCAGCAGACCATCTAGTCTAACCCCCTGCTCAAAGCAGGGCCAATCCCCAGACAGATTTTTACCCCAGATCCCTAAATGGCTCCTCAAGGATTGAGCTCACAACCCTGCGTTTAGCAGGCTAATGCTCAAACCACTTCCCCCAAGCCCTGGCTGAGCTCACACAGAGGTGGCTCCTGTGGGGTCAGAATTTACAAACAAGGAACTGAAAAGTGCACTGCAGCTTTGGAACCAGCTTCTGCTCAGGCCATTCACTCCCTTCTGCCTCCCGGAACAAGCCATGAATGAACCTCCAGCTACGGTCAGTGGTTCAGATGAAGATGCCACTGAGAGGACATTTCACTGGACATACCCTAACCCCGTGGTTTTCAAACTAGGGCTGCTGCTTGTTCAGGGAAACAGCACGGGCCAAGGGATTTGCTGGCCGCCCTTCCAGCAGCCCCCATTGGCCTGGACCAATGAACTGCGGCCAGTGGGAGCCACAATCGGCCGAACCTGCAGACACAGCAGGTAAACAAACCAGCCCGACCCGCCAGGGGCTTTTCCTGAACAAGTGGCGGCCCAAGTTTGAGAACCACTGCCCTAATCCCTCTGGCTAACAGCCCAGGCTGGGAAACTCCTGGGAACAGTCTCTCTTTTGTAAGATTCCCGACATTGCCAGATATCAGTAGCTGTGGTCCAAGTCTTGGGAAGATTCTTAGTTCATTTGAATGGCTTCCTCCATCTCTAGTGGGAACATGAAATTTTTGGCGAGGGTTTGTAACTGCAGCTATCTTGGTCGATGCACCAGAAATTGAATTGGGGACCTCCAGACCTAAAAGCCATAAACAGCTACAGCTTGAGCTGAAAATCTCAGGTTCCCTTGCTGGGCTGTCATGGACTCATCCTCTATGGATCAGGCACAGAGAGGGGACCTGTAACTCACGTTCAGCAGTGCATCACGAGCACAGCCTATGAGAGGGGCTACGCTGCCCAGGGAATTCTTCCATCTTTCTCCTAGCCAATCAATGCCAGTATGAATAATAAAAAGAGCGACTACTTATGTGCCTCTTGTATTGATCACCCCTTCTGTAACGAAAGGCCTCTGAATAACCCAGAGTTCTCCTGCTAACTGATTTCCCCAAGTTTATTTAGCCAAGGAGAGGATTTATCGATCAAGTGACTTCAGGATTTTTTTTTTTAAAACATAGAGCCATAAAAAAGCTTTTTCTAAATTAAACTGGAGCCAGAGACACACACAGCGGGGTGAGGCTGTGGGGCTGCTGGTCAGGACTTTTTAGCATTTCAGTCTAGCTCGCAGTGAGGGGAATGTTAAAGCACTGGCTCTCAAGGTTGAATCTGATCATTTTGCTTCTTGGTTTCATGTCTGTTGCCTTGGAGTCACTATGGTAAAAAGCTGATGTTTTCTCACAGGCTTGCCTCCTAGTCCCCTTCTCTTTTTCAAAAGGATAACAAACCCCCCTAGATATGGGCTCCTTTGTCTTGGTAATGTGTGTGGGTTTTCTCCTTCCATTTTATCCTAGGTACCTCTGTCCCCCTCTCCTTTCTCAAGTTAAGGGGTTGCAGTTGAAAAGGCCGAGTCTATTATTCCATCTTTTCATTAATGGTTTGGATAATGGAGTGGATAGTTGCAGATGACACCAGTCTGGGAGGGGTTTGCAATCCCTTTGAAGGACAGGGTTAGAATTCAAAATGACTTTGAAAAAATTGGAGAATTGGTCTGAAATCAATAATATGAAATTAAATGAAGATAAGTACAAAGTACTTCACTTTGGAAGGAAAAATCAAATGGAATTACAGAACGGGGAAGAATTGGCTAAGTGACGGTACTGCTGAAAAGGATCTGAGGTTACAGTGGATCAAAAATTGAATGAGAGTCAACAATGTGATGCAGATGAGAAAAAGGCTAATACCATTGTGGGGTGTATTCACAGGAGTGTCATATGAAAGACACTGGAGGCAATTGTTCCACTATACTTGGCACTGGTGAGGCCTGAGCTAGAGCACTCTGTCCAGTTTGTGAGCACCACACTTTAGAAAAGAAGTACACAAATTGGAGAGAGTCCAAAGGGGAGCAATAAAGGTTTAGAAAACCTGACTGCTGAGGAAAGGTTAAAAACTGGGCTTGTTTAGTCTTGAGAAAAGAAGTTTGAAGTGGAGACCTGATAACACTCTTCAAATACGAGAAGGGCTGTTACAAAGAGGACAATGATCAATTGTTCTCCTTGTCCACTGAAGGTAGGACAACAAGTAATGGGCTTTGTTTGCAGCAAGTGAGATATAGGTTAGATATTAGGAAAATCTTTCTAACTATATGGATAATTAAGCTGTGGAATAAGCTTCCAGCTGAAGTCGTGTAATCCCCATCACTGGAGGTTAAGAACAGGTTGGACAAACACCTGTCAGGGATGGTCTAGGTTCACTTGGTCTTGCCTCAATGCAGGGGGCTGGACGTGATGACTTCTTGAGGTCCCTTCCATCCTATATTTTTAGTATTCTGATTCTTAAGGGGCATGGGATAGCTTGAGTTCAGCCAGTCACCCCCTTAGCTCCTACTTAAAGGAAGAATCCTATGATGGAGCTCAACTAGAGACTAGAATCCTACGCCCTCCCCTAAATCCAGCAGCCCGACTCTGGCAGTAAATATCCCCCTATACCGATCTATATTCCACAGCCACATGTTATAGGACCGAGTGGATTGTGGTGAGCATTTCTCTGCATCCTAGTAGTTGTGTATATTGTCCAGATCCTCTGCTGCAGCACAGCTGCTTTGTGTCACAGAGCTGGAGCCCTCTGATCATTAAGTCAATTTAACCAGCGTCGGGAGAGTCATCTTCCCTGCTGCTGGTGTGGCTGGAGGAAAGTGCATGATGCCAGAATCTCTCTACTTCATGTTGGTTCAGGGCTCTGTTTTCAGCTCTCTGTGTCCACTGCAGCCTGACTTAAATTAGAGCAACCCTCTGGTTGCCCTGATATGGTACTGCAAGACCAGCCCGGCACAGAGCATCACAGAGACCAAAAGAGTGCAATAAGATACCTTCACTCACTCACCCCTGAGTTGTGCCCTTTGCACTGGGCCCCATTCCAGGATCCAGCACTATGCATATGTATTTATGTAGTTGCACATGTGTGTACATGGATTCATTCTGGCTAGTGATTTCTAACATCCACATAGTGGAAAAAGAGAAACTGTCTACTCAAAAATTCGTCAGACCACTTTCTTAACAATGCAAAATTGGAGCAACGTTGCAGACATTTCCTCAGCTCAAAAGATGGCCCCCGAAGAGTCTCTCTGGCTGACCTAAATACAGACAGCTCTGCCCCATGCCTTCCAGAGCACAATTTGTTTAAGGGGGAAGTGACAGTCTCACAGCCATCATGTAGGATAACACATGGGCCAGAGGGAAGAGTGGCCCCATGGGAGGTACAGAACCCGCTGCTGAGGGGGGAGGGACTATAGAAAATGTGTAGGCAATTGTAGAGGTGGAGTTGCGCTGAGATGGAAGACAGGTGTTAGTTTCTGGAAGTCCCTGGTGGGTGCCAGTGGAAACAGATGGTTGTCCTTTTGTGTGTGATGTAGACCGATCCTATAATTGTATTGGTTGCCAATGAATAGTAATTTAATAGGATTCTAGAACCCGAATCATATTCAACAGAATTAAAACGAACAACTTCAATATCTTGTCAGAACCCAGGGTGCATGGCAAAGCTTGTCACACTGAGGGCTAAGCAAAGCCTTAGCTACTTTTAGTGACACAACCAGTAAAGACAAGAAAGCGCCAAACCACAGACACAAATAGCAGCAATATCTTTGGTATAATTCCTTACATGTGCTCATATACTCACACCCTTTCTTGGTGATCTGGTGGTAAGAGACAAGAGACCAGCCTCATCCCTGACATGCCAAATGAGTCCAATGGTCCAGACCCAAATGCCCGAAGGTTGGTGGTAGATGATGACAATGAACAGCTGAAGGGTCAATGAGGATAGCTCACCTCCCGCTTACATGGTGGCCTGGCCTATTACAGAGCCTGAGAATTATTACGAATACTCATTCAGATGCCCAGCCTCCCATGTCCATAGCTAACTTCCTCACCCTCATAATATTGGAGTGCCTTTATCCTACAGGTTAACGTATTAATGCCTTTTAGCTCATTACCATACATGTCAACTGTTGCTAAAGCAAGTTCGTGGTTAAACATCTGCCAACAATTTTATCCAAATCATCCAAGCCTAGCATCAGTTCAAAAGTTCTGCGGTTGCTTAGTCTTGTTTTGTACCAACTCCTGTCTTAAGCAAGCGATTCCCTGTTCCCCAAATCTAGGGTAACTTTGGGGCTAATTTCATAGCCGTAACAAGAAATTTTGCACCAGAGGCAAGGGCTGGCTCTAGGCTCTTCGGCGGCGGGTCGCTGAGTCCCTGTTGGAGGGAAGGACTTGCCGCCAAATTGCCACTGAAGAATGAATAAAGTGGAGGCAGCAACTCGGCAGCAGGTCCTTCCCTCTGACAGGGACTCAGGAACCCACTGCCCAATTGCCACCAAAGAAGCAGCGGGGGTAGAGCTGCCGCCAAATCACCACCGATCACGGTAGAGTGCCACCGATCCCAGCTTTGCATGCCTGAGGCAACTGCCTGAGTCGCCTCGCCCTTGTTATGGTACTGGGCTATTTTATCTAAACTGAAGGTCACGGGCCTATGCTTCACTCATGCTAACCTGCTTAAGCCAATGTCTTACAGGATATAGGTCTGTAGGTTCCTCGTGTTACTGCTAAGTAAAATAAAAGGCTGAGCTAACTGTGTGGGTTACAGTGAATTTGAGTAATTTCTTGGTGTATATCATCTTCACTCTTGCTTTTTTTTGCTTAGTGCTAAGAAGTCACCATCCACCTGCAGAATGGAATCAGCTCTTTTTATTTCCCCCTAATCTGGAGTATCATCATTACCACATGCAAGTGTCACTGAAAAAAAATCCAAAATGTTCTCACTGAATATTTCTCCCAGCCGTAGCCAGCACACATCCTGGATATACTCCGATTCTATGGGGGTGAGGGCAGTACAAACACCATCCTAGATATTGCAGCTGAAACCAGGTTCAATGTGTCACTTTCTCCTGTATATGTTTTATACCTACAATTACAGCTATTTGCATGGCTCTAGGATTGTTTGATTTATTTAACATAGCGAGCTGCATTCTGCCTCATGCAAGTCCTTTGCCTTCTGTGGGGTTTCATCGATGAAACTGAAGGCAGAAGTTTGCTCATAGATGGTGGTTTAATGGGCTAATGCTTAGCAGCTGGAATAATGCTCTTGCCTGTGGAGGTAAATTCACACCAACATGAAGGAACTAACAGGACCCCAAAATTCATAGTGAACCCCCCACATTACACCTGGCAAAACCAGGGAAACAGGTTGTTCCATACTGGGCCCATGATCCACCTGAAAGGTTCATTGTCCCCAACAAGCCCCTTGAACCTCTGGTGGCCTGATTCCCCATAGCCTACACCATATGCAGTCACTTGCACCAGTGCAAAGTGGGGGTCAAACATCATCAGGAGTGCACTCACTTTCACTGGTGTAAATGACAACACGACAAGCTGCAGGGCAATGGTGAATCCAGGTCGGAGTTTGCCACCAACTTCCCAAATGAGGCACGTTTGACCCTGTTTCAAGCTTTGTCAAAAGCATTTTGCCCAGCACTGATGAGCAGCTTGTCCGCATTGCTTCTGGGCTACCACCACTCCACCTCCAACAGCTCAGCTGAGTGGATCTCTGCTTTAATTTGCAGTGCCACATGCAGGGAAGCAGGAGATGGAGACCCTTCAAGAAATGCCTTCCCCTGTCTGCCAAGGGATGGTTTGTTGAAATCAGTTTAACTTCACTAACAGGAAACCCAAGAAGCTCCATTTAGTGTTTGTGAGCAGTAAAGGCTATGACCCTTTCAGCTGGATGCTGAGGGGAGGAAGATGAGAACACAAGGTTAACTCTAGTCAATCAGACACCAGTGTCCTGCAGTGCCTCCATGAATAATTGATTGTTCTCTTTGGGATTCACGTTGTCATGGAAACTGAAAGAGGAACCAGAATATCTAGGTATGAAGTGAAGTTTCTTTGGGTCTCTCTCTCCCTTCAGCAGCTAAGAGCTGGAGCTACCTTTGGCAGGTGCTTATAAGATCTTAATTGACTCTGAGATGAATTATCTGGCACTGAGCCTTCTGCTGTTCCTGCAGTTATTTTCTTTGATCGGTGAGTATTTCATATGCATAGCTAGCTTTAGATGGCCTTTGATGTCTAGAATTCCTACTAAGTCTTTCGATTGCTGAATGTGCATCTGTAACATAGAGACTGTTGAAGTGTGTGTGATTTGTGTAAATACGCTTCCTGTCAAATTACACTGCCTTGAGTGCCTATTACAGTTTACATCTCTTCATATCCAGAAATGTACCCACTCTAAGATGTCCCATATTTTGTTCCCAGGTTTCATTTTTATCTGATTCACATTCAACATTCTTCATAGGTTTTTTGTTTGTTCTGTTTTGTTTTACAGAACTAATAACGTCATTTGCTTAAATCATCAGATTGATAGAAAACCTTGAAATTTACTTTTGTGTATTATCTTCTATCTAGATAGATACACCAAGGGTCAATTAGATCCAGTGGTGGACCAACATTTCAGGTGAAACTGGCCCACTGTCAACATTTCGTAATATTTGCATCATGACAAGTTCATTAAGTCTCCAGAGAAACAAGAAATTGGACTGTGAGATTCCAGCAAGAATCATTTGCAGATATTGAGAGGAGAATGAGGTCTAGTCATCATAGCAGCGGACTGGATGTCAGGACTCCTAGATTTTATTCCTAACTCTGCCATAGAAATACCATTTGTCCTCACACAGTTCACTCAACCTCTCAGCCTAACCCTCTATAGAAGAGGGATAATATTTTCAAGGGCATTATGAGGCGAAATTGATTATTGTAATATGGTTGGAGATTCTCTGAAAGGAGTTGTACAAAGGAGGAAACATGCCTAAAGTGTTTATCATTCAGTATCTGTTTAGTAAAACTATTAGCAAGGAAAGTTTGCTTCCTAAATTATACCACAATTGAGCAAAATTGTTCTAGACAAAGAGGCCACCTACAGGGAGACCTTTTGGAAGAAGGGTGTAATTTGACAGGAAGAGTATTTACACAAATCAAACTCTTCAACAGTTTCTGGAAATAATGCCACGAAAGCACTTACATTCCTATCAGCTGCCCTGAAAACGGATTGCACCACCGGAAGAAACACAGGGCAATGCCTCAGCTCAGGTGATTCTTGGGAGGAATTTTGATATGTTAGGAAAGGGCCAAAACCTGAAGCTTTTCCTGAGTCCTTAACCAGGACAAACTCTTATGGACTTAGAAGGAAATTTCCAGAGTAAGGAATAAGAGCCTGATCTCGGCATGAGCTGATGGCTTCTGAGAGCCCTCAGCTCCCATTGACTTTACTGGGAGTTGTGGGCACTTGGCACTTCCCAGAAGCACTCAGCACTTTGCAGTAAGAAGCCCTGAGTGTAAACCAAATAGAGACCTCAGAATCTTGCCCTGGAGCACCCATAATAATAGGTTCTTCTCACAGCTCCCTAACTGCTTTCTTATACAGGGGACCAGCTCGCATCTGAAATCAAAGGAGGCTTCAAATAATTATTCTATTGTTGTTATGTAGCTAAGCGTTGGTGTTCTTTGACAAGGGGCCAAGTAAAAGTGAATCAGGATGCTGTTACCTCTTTG
Organism: Chelonoidis abingdonii; assembly: GCF_003597395.2. Lineage (NCBI taxonomy): Eukaryota > Metazoa > Chordata > Testudines > Testudinidae > Chelonoidis > Chelonoidis abingdonii. Next base: position 14,515,984 of record NC_133791.1, read on the forward strand.
GAAAGGTTAGGTAAATTAGTCATTAAACAGCAGATTCTTCACACCACCTTCTGGGCCAGTGTTTCCTGGTGTCCCAGGTTAGATCAGAGCTTCTTCAGCCTGTGCCCCAGCCACCAGGGCCCAGAAGCTACACTCGCCAATAAAGTGTACCAGCTTCTTTGGTGGGCAGTCATTTCTCAGTACGTCACTCTGGTAGACACTGCATTGAGCGGACCAAGCACTGTGATTTGTTCCTCCATCACTTTCATGGGGCAGGCACTACATTGACCTACCAGAGCACCTTGGCTTTGATGGGGTCACCTTTTAACATCCAGTCTGTGTTGGTACCATTGTGTCTACAGAGATCTCTAGTGTCATTGCTTGTTATTGTCCATCCTTATCAAAAAAGTCACAACTGCAGTGATGCAACTGAGTCTCCTGGCCTTGACAGTGTCTCCATCACTTAGATTCATCTGTAGGTCACCGATGCTCTAGCAGAGCTTGATGGCTATTGGACAATCGCTAACCCAGTTAAGATCATGTGCCGGTAACTCTGACAACACAGCACCCTGTTTAGTGATGTAAAAGCCAGTACAGTTTATGTTGGGGTAGTGACAAATTATTATGAATTGTTGTGATTGATATGAATGACTGTGGTAAGCATGAAGCTGGTATGGCTTGGGATGTCTGAACTGGTGAGAGGATTCTGGGAGCAGGATTCTCTTAGCATCAGACAGTTGGTATGGAAATTTACTGAGAGGGCTGAAATTGCACTTGAATGGCTAAATTGAGGCTCCACCTGTGCGTGTATCTCAACATGAGACTTTGGGCAAGTCTACTCTATGGCAGGGATCGACGCTCTGAGAGTGATCCACCAGCAGTCGATTTAGCAGTTCTAGTAAAGGCCCACCAAATCGACTGCAGATCGCTCTCCAGTTGATCCCTGTTCTCTACCCCCAACAAGAAGAGTAAGGTAAGTCAATGGGAGATTTTCTTCCGTCGACCCCCCGTGGTGTAGACCCCCTGGTAACTCGACCTAAGGTACGCCAACTCCATCTACGTTATTCACACAGCTGGAGTTGCATAGCGTAGGTCGACTTACCGTGGTCGTGTAAACATAGCCTTTGAAACATGTCAGCTGATTGACCAGCTCACAAAGTAAAGAAAACCCAAAAACATGCCATCGGTGAGCTTGGTACGGGTTGACCTAGGTCAAAATAACCCCTTTTGGAGGACACTGCACCAGGAGCTCAAGTGAGTGATTGATGAGGGGGTAAGCGTTGATTGAGCTTTGGTCTTTGCCGGTTTTGTAGCCCCCTTCTATAATATTAATTAGAGAAAACCAGTAATAAAAAACTCATAGGGCATATTTTTGGGACATGTGACTCCTTTGAGAAGAAAAGATATGAATGTTAAGCAAAGTAAATTAGTTAGTTAATTCCCCAATTAACATCTGAAGAGGTCCATGACGCTGTAAGACAGGAGGCCTTGGGGTAACCAAGACCCTGCTTTGAGGGACATTTGACAGACCAAGTACCTGAGAGAGGAGAAGAAAAGAAGTCTAGGTCTAGCTATACCCGGTTTGTTTGCCAAGCAGGATACTGTATAAGGCCAATACAGTTACTGAGGGTTTATACCTGGGGAACTGAGGCTTGTGAGGAAGATGTGTATTACATAACCTTCCTGCTTGTGTGATTCCTTCTCAAATAAATGATTGTGCATTAACTATACTTTTCCTGAATTTCCACTACTACTGGTAACAATCTGCCCAGCTGTGGGCCATTAAAGATCTGTTTCAATAGTTTATGGGTGCTCTGTATACACAGCAGGTCAAAGCACTTACATCATCTTAAAAGAAATCTGCCATAACGGCTGCTAATTAGAGGAACAGAGCAGACGTGTTACAAGAAACCTTGCTCTGTGCCATGAAACTCAGCATCTAACAAGATTCAAATAAACCATTTAGCTTGGAGGTGACTAGATTAGTGCTCTGGCATTCTCCTTTTGGCTTGTTATATACCCTACATATCTCGTCAGCTTTGTAACCAAGTGTACCTATTGGGTTTCTGGGAATTGGGTGAGCGGAAGCCCACCCACTGCTAACGGATCCCCCTCTCCAGCCTAAGGGGAGGATCTACAGGATCTCAGAACTCAATTCCATTTGTTTGCTCAAGATCAGACCTGGGTTTGACAGACTTATCCCAGAGCCTGTTTGCTCACCACACAACCGGTTAACAACCCCTGGCTGAGAGCGAGGCCCAGGACTGGAAGAACCAGGGTAGTCCCAGGCCATAATGGATGTGCATTAGTAGAGCTGTGCTGGAGACTGGGATAACGGGTCAGATCAGAGCTGGGACGCCAGGTGGGATAGATGCCTGGGGCCTGCCGGCACTAAGCCTCAAGCAGGTTAGTGCAATTAGCCCCTCACTCTGGTGAGTGTTAAACTGGATTCAGATTGATTAAAATTCCAATTAAAAACCAAGTAAGTTGTATATTTATCATCACTCTGTCGCCTCTGGAGAAATCAAGGCCGGTAACTGCATGAATAACAGATGGACTCTCGTCTTGCTAATGTCAGTGAAAGGATGATAATAGAGTAGTAAATCAATTAGAATCCCTCTTGAGGGATTTATCCATCCCCTTGGCACTGATGTCTAACTCCTACTGATGCTAATGGCAGCGATATGAGCCTATAGGGAGGGAGTTGGCACCTTGTCTGTGATTTAAAGTGCCTCTTTGGTGTGTAGCGGTTGCTATAGTCCCATTTATCTCCCCCTGCACAGCCCTAGCAAGGCCTGAGCTGTCACAGCAACTCCTGGTGTCATGATTAAAATTCAAAGGTTCTGGAAAGTAATTTGGTTTCAAAGCTCCTATTCGCTCAAAATAAGGCCTGGCCAGCAGCCTACATCGAATGACACTTGGATCTGTCCAGCTGCATGCAGTGATACTGGGGTCTGTGCAGATGCAAAGTGCCCCAGTGTCTTTGAGGTGAGAGGTAGCCACAGTTCAAGCATGACACAGTAGCTAGGTTTGCCAGTTGTCTCCTGACAGCTTTGCCTTTGCTCTGCAGATGGCCAGAACAGCCTCCAGCGCATCATCGGGGGTTACATAGTGGCGCCACATTCCTCCAAGTACCTGGTGTCCTTGAAGAGGAAGACAGGCTTCCATTTCTGTGGTGGGTCGCTGGTCAGCCGAAGCTGGGTCCTGACAGCTGCTCACTGCAAAACTGAGTAAGGAATGCAGGGAGATTCAGGGGACTTTCAGAGCGCACAGTCAGACGTCTGGGAATCAGACAAGAGGCCAGCCTCCCCTCACAGCAGAGTACAGAGGTTTGCTAGAACATAGGGTCCTGGACTCCCATCAAACAGCACAGCTCCATAGAGTCCGGTACATGGTTACACACACGCTTCCAGCTCAGTTTTCAAACTTGGGTGTCTACGTTCCCATTTTGGTATCTATACAGGGATTTTGGTGCCTAATTTTACATATTCAGGTTGAAAGCTGGGCCCTTGATCTGGTACGTATCTATGCACAGGCCCCACCGGTTCATACACCTAGAGCTCCTACATCCACAGACTGGTGAGCTGTAACCAGGGATGACTTTTCAAAGGCAGTAAGGTTTGGTTTATATAAGGACCCAACAGTCTGGCTTCTTCTCTTAACTATCCGAGCCTCTTGGATCTGACCAACGAGGGCCAGAAACTTTTCCAGCCTGTCTCACTAGGGTCCCAATTCAGCACGGTGTTTTGAACATATGCTTAAGTTCTATTAAGGTCAATCCCCAGCTCAGCTCCAGACTGCCCATGTGACCTTGAGACATTGCCAATCTTCCTTGTGTCTCAGGGCCCCATTAAATCTTAAACACATGCTTAAAGTTAAGCATGTGCTGTGCTGAATAGCTGAATTGGGGCCCTAGAATTGCCAGGATTTCCTGGTTGTGTTTCAGATGTAATGTCAGAAAGATCAGCCTTCTTGGGGGGCGCAGGAGGGCATTTGGCATTTCTCCCTGGGGGGGGGTCATCACAATAGCAGCAGCAAGGGTGTGAAAAGAGTAGCAACAAAAGGCAGCTCACCAGAATTTTTCCCATCTCATTGCTGGTGCAGCCAAAGTTTGGGGCACAATTTCTGTCAGTTTTTCTTTTAGCCCAACCAGTTTGCCCATTCCTAGTCACCGACATTTCATAATATTGATGCTTTGGACAAGCTCATTATCCTCTCTCTGGAGAAACCCTGGACCGTGGAATTCTGACACAGAGGTTGGGAAGGAGGATTCTTTAGTGATCAGAGCAAAGGCCTGGCTTCTCAGCTCTCCCACTGAATCACTGTCATTACGTCTCTCCCTTCATTTCTTGGTTTACTCATCTGCAAAATGGAAATGATGCTATTTCTTACCCGCCTCACCGCAGTGCTGCCCGCCCCCACAGCCACGTGTACCTCCAAGCAGTCGTACATCCAGATCTACGCACTAGGCAAATGCACACGTCCCTCCATCACTTCAGTGTTGACTCCACGTGAATTCAAACACCGGTGCACAGGATCTCACATGAGAAGTGCTGTGAGTGCTACAAGCCTTGTGAAAGGTTTTGAGTCCTTTGAGTGACTGCATTTTTAAGTCAGACCTGGACAGAGCCATTTTCCCCCAGCAATGATGCACCGGTGACCAGGGCCTCTGCTGTCTCCCAACAGAATTAACCAGATGATGATTGTAGCTGGGGAATATTCTCTCTCCACTTTTGAAGGCACAGAGCAGATCTTCCGGCCCTCTCGTATGGTGGTTCACCCGGACTACAGCTCCGCTTCCAAAAATGCAGACATCATGCTGATTAAGGTAACAAGCTTTCGCCAGGCCATGAAAGGGAGGACAGCTGTTGGAGAGGGAGGGGGTCACTACGGATTGTTTTGGCTGTTCACAGCAGAGTACATGTGCACCGCTGAGCATACATGAAGCATTTGGTAGGGGAAATAAAGGCAGGGCTGGAGCAATGTGCAGGAGGTCAAGGTGGAGAGGAACAAACCACCAATGACCTCTAATAACAAATACCGAGCTCTTATCTGCATCCTGTACCTGTAGATCTCACAGCACTTTACACAAGGAGAGAGGAATCATCATGCCCTTTTTACAGATGGGGAAACTGAGGCACAGAGCGATATGACTCACTCAAGGTCACTTAGCAGGCCAGTGGCAGAGCCAGGAGGAGAAGCCAAATTGAGGTACAAGTTCTGTCGCCCCAGCTACACTGCTTCTGATATAAACGTAGGGTCTTATCGTGGGAGGTGCAGAGCACCCTCATCTCCCTTCTCTCACACCCGGAAAGAGATAAAACAAACTAACCAATCCCTGCCAAGTGTCCTCCCCAGAAAGGACATTGTTGACAACGTTACTAGCAATTGGAAATAGAAGATTGGAGTGGAATGGCCTACCCAGCCCTACCTATCCCATTGCTACTGCCGACACTGTCCTGCTCCAGTGTAGAGATCCCAGAGGCCTAGCTGCACTGCCCCTACTCCCCATGAATATTGTCTTACTGCTCCTTGACACAACTAAGGCTACTACTCCCAGTGAGGGAGGTGGGCCCTGAGTTCTGAAAGAAATGCATTGTATGATTAACGAGGCTAGTAACTAGTAATCAGGACACACATGCCTGCTCTTCCCATCTCCCCCAACAGTGGGGCTCTAGCAGCATCTACCTGCAAACCAGCTGGGGAGGGGACATTTTGTCACAGGAGGGCTGTGCACTCTTCTCTCCGATTGTTGCTTTCTGATGCTTTTCTACCCCAGAAGTCAGTATGCCCTGGGGAGAATGCACAGGACTGGGACTCAGAAGAACTCTGGGCTCTGTTCCTGGCTCTGCTGCATGCCCTTGGGCAAGTCACTTCCCTGCTCTGTGCCTCAGTTTCCCCATCTATAAAGTGATACTTACCTCCTATGTAAGTGCTAGGTATTATTATTAGTTACTGATCATTGTACATTTCAGGTCTCACAGGGTCTTTTTCACTCTGTGGGTCTATTTACCTTAGTGAAGTGTACCAACCTCTAGGCACTGAATAGTATCTAGGCTGGAGATACACTTCCTGAGTCCCTGTCATTGTCAGTTCCCCACCATTCCTTGGTAAGGAATTGAGCAGGCTGAGCAGAAAAGCAGCCCGAAAGGATATGGAGTGCCGTATACACAGAATCAGGGCCAACCTGCCCTCCGATCTCTGCAAAAAACAATCTAAAAGGATTCTGCTCAGTAGCCTCATGGGTGAAAGCCAGTTTAGCCCCAAAGCCTTCCTGCTTGTGCCTCAGGTTTAAATGGCGATGGATTTTAATGCAAACACATTTTAGCCATTGGAGCAGAATATAATCATGCCCCCTTCTAGTTCTGTACATCTACACCCTGGCTGCCTGTGCAGAAGCATTCATGTGAGTGGGTGAATGGGCACGCGTCACTTTGCATATACACATCCTGTGTGAGCTTTTTCACTTGTGTTTTGGTTTTGGAACCAGGTCGTTATAAGCTCACTAAGCATTCATGGGACAATGAGGTTCAGCGTTTGCTCAGGAGAGAGAGTTGGAGCGGCGTTAATGAATCATTTAAAGGCAGGGACAAAATGACTGAATACACTGCGACAGATGTTGTATTATAAAACCCAAGAGCTGACGAATGTAAATCAGTTCATAGGGTGACGGGCAAAAAAGAGCTCAAAGACGTGAGGGAATTCAAGCCCAGCCACTGAAAGAAATCCCACCAAATCCCCCTGCAGAGCACAAGCTGCAAATTCATTAGATCTAGTCTTCTAGGCAAATGCTAGGTGCTTGCAGAACGGTTTCTCCAGAGATCTTTTCCCAGGCAGCAATCCCTTGCTGAAAGAGCATTTGCTGTTCAAAATATTCTGTAAGCCAAAGGAGTCTATTACCTGACATAACAGGGACTCATTAAGTCCCTTTACTAATCCAACAGCTTCAAAAGGAAGCAGTGAAAAGTCCAAGCCAGGAGAGGAAACCGAACGAGGAGCTAAATGAAATTCCCAGGGAGGATTGCCTTTAACGAGTTAACGTTTCAGGCTAAGCTGGTATCGTTTTCATACATTCATACATTCATACATTCATACATTCAACTAGGTTTGCAAAGTGCATTGTGTATTAATAAGAATGGACTCAAGTTTAAATAATCATTAAAGTGATGCAGTCTAAGGCCCCAGGCACCGAGTCTGCTAGACTGCCCCCCCCCACCCCGAGGGAATGTATAGTGCAGAGCTGGAGGGCATAGGGTGAAAAATCGGGATGGGACTAGGGGGATAATAGGAGCCTATATAAGAAAAAGACCCCAAACTCAAGACATCTGGTCACCCTAGGAGGGGGCTTCTATTGATTGAAGCGGCAGCAGCTCAGAGGCTGCTAGGACATAGTGATGCCGTTCAGTTCTCACCTAAGGGCCCCTGGTAGCTTGGCACTTATTTCCCTAAAATTAAATATTTCCAAAGCCCTAGTATGAACCATTCAGAGAGACTGAAAACCTAGATTGCAGACTCCTGCCGTGAGCAACGGGGGAGTGTGTGCAAATGAACATAGCCCTTCGCTTGTGCTCTCGGTGCATGGCCCGGCTGCAAGCAGTGCATGTGCACATACACACACACACATTGGTAAATCAGACTCACAGCACTGGAAACTATAGTGTCATCACAATACGATAGCAAATGGTACTGTGGTCTGCTCCTATAGTGCTCAAAGAGATCGCACGGGGTGGATGACTTGATATAGACCAAAGAAGAATTGACTCTGAAAAGGATTTAGGGGTCATAGTGGACACGCAACTCAACATGAGCTCCCTGTGTGATGCTGTGACAAAAAGGGCCGATGCCATCCTTGGATGCATAACCCCGGGAGTACTGAGTAGGAGGAGGGAGGGAAACTGACATTTGTACATGACATTACTGAGAGCAATCCTGGAATACAGCATCCAGTTCCGGTGTCCATGTTTCAAAAAAGGATGTTGAAAAATTGGAGAGGGTGGAGTAAGAGAATCACAATAATGATTTGAGGGCTGGAAAAAAAAATGCCTTCCCATGGGAGACTTAAAGGGATTGGTCTGTTTTGTGTATCAGAATTTGAGAGACGGCTTGGATACAGTATACAAATATCTTCCTGGGGAGAAAATACCAGTATTAAAATGATCTTTAATCCAGCAGAGAGAGTCATAAAAAGAACCAGTGGCCAGAAGCTGAAGCCAGACAGATTCAAATTAGAACAAAGGCCCACATTTTTCACACCAGGGAGGATTAATCCTTGGAACAAACTGCTAAGAGATGTAATGGATTCTCCATCCATCTTTTAATGGCTTCAGAGCCCAGCTGGCTGCCTTTCTGGAAGATTCTTTAGCCAAACACAAGTTACTGGGCTCAATACAGGGGTAACTGGGTGAAACTGAAAGGCCTGGGATATACAAGAGATCACAACAAACGTTCTAATTGTTCCTTGTGGCCTTAAACTCTATAAATCTATGACCTCCACCTTCACCCAGAACTCAAACCAAACTCAAACTGAACCTTTCTGAGGGTTTGAAAATGTTTAGTTCAGTTGTCTTCCCTGTGCAGCTCTGTTTTGCTAACAGAAAGGGCCTGAACAAGCCAACAGATCCTCCCTTAAAGTTGAGAAGTGGAGAATACCATTTTTACAGCTGTTGCACAGCACCTTTATGGGAAGCCTATAGATTTACTAGAGATGAAACCGAGAGGGTCCTGTAGAATTATAATAAATAGGTTCCTATAGAACTTAATCCTAAAACCAAGATAATTTAATAGAGAATGAGATCCTTTCTATAGGTATTTTGACCCATCCTATAGAATTCTATAGCCAGAATATAATTCTCTTCTAGATTCTATAGGAGGATTCAAAGAATCTTATAGAAAAGTTCTCATTGTCTTTTACATTCTATAGGACTTTCCATAAGAGTGAAGTCTTAGACCAAAACAGTGGCTCCAAACACCCCATGGCTTTGAGGAAAAGATTGGAAACTGAATCCAGATCCAAGTTTTGCAGCCAGGTCCCATTTCCACGATGGGCCAAACCAAAACCCTGGATCTGGATTGCATTTTGCAGCTGATGCTGTCTGGCTGGTTCAGAGAAGCATCCCAAACATGAGTGGAACCCAAGCTGTGAATTGCATGAGGTTCACCTGTCACCGTACGCACAGCCCTAGGCCCATGATTACCTGTTCCTGCCTCTCTGCTTCTTTACCGTCAGTAATGAGTCTCCCCTTGGTGTCTCCAAACAGCTGAACAGGCCGCTGGTGCATAACGCTTTTGTTTCTGTTGTGCCACTTCCCCAGCAAGGAGCGGTCATGAGGGAGTGCCGCTTCTGCCAAGTCTCTGGCTGGGGTTACACCACTCCCATGGGCGGGGCGACTTCAGACACCCTACGCAGCGTGCGTCTGCCTATCATCTCCTCTGGGAAGTGTAACAGCACGGCCTCCTATGCGGGATACATCACCAAGAACATGATCTGTGCCGGGTTCAACACAGGGGGCAAAGATGCCTGCCAGGTACAGCCACCCTCCTTAATTCTGCAGAGGAAGCTGCAAGTTCAAACCTCTCCTATGGGGATAGCGTGTCCCGCTAGTGCGCCAGCTATGCCCAAGCTGCAGAGAACCATGCTGAACTGCTAGGCACTCAGTAGCAGAGGGGTTTTTAGACTCTCTGGGTCCCTTTAAAAATAATCCATCTGTTAAAAAGCATCTCCTGCTTCCTCCACATCTGACAGGAAATTAGTACTTTTCTAGACAAACTTGGAAGACACAAGCCAATAGTGACAAATGAGTTTGGGGGCTCTCAAATGTTAGGTGCCCAGTACACGTTTAAAAGAACTGGGTTTCCTGAGGATGTTCATTCTGGGAGAAAAATCAGGCTCTTTTCATGGTGTACCCAAAATCACCAGTCCCTTTTGAAAATCTTGACCACCATTACTGCAGCCAGTGGACAGCGTCATGGGAGGGAATCTGGGGAAAAGTATTTGCATAGAGACACAGAAGTCAACTGTCCTCCGCACTGCCTTGTTCTCATGTTCCCATAGAGTTAAAGTCTTGATCACACACCTCCTAACTGGAGATGACTCACGCTCGGAACTGAAGCACAGAGGGTGGGTGGAGAAGGCGGATCTATTTTTATAGCGAGAAGAACAAAATGGCAAGCTAGAAATGAGCTAGCTTTTTTCAAATTCTTCCTGGGTAAGACAATAGCAAGGAAGTACAATGGGGCAGAAGGCGTCCCTTCCAAAATACATTACAGCTGTTGCCTCTGTTTTAATCATTTGTCTGGCAGGACCTAGTCATCATGTCGCCAGTGCGGCGTGATGTCATGTTCTTGTGTTGTGATGCCAGGTCATTGCATGATGCATGATGCTAGGAAGGCACAATGGTGCAGATTGTGCCCAAGGGCTGGATTAAATTTCTCTGGGATTCTGGCATTGTCTCTGAGATAGCAGGACAGTCCCAATTTTGATGGGAAAAGGTCAGGTGCAATTTCCATTGAACGGGGCTGTCAGGACTGGGTGGGAAATGCGTTAAGTTAAATTCATGAGGCCAAATTCTTTCCTGGTGTAAAGAGGTAAAACTCTGATGTCAATGGCATAAAGCCCATTTACACTAGCAGAGAATCCATCTCTGAATTCCCTCCAGGCTGCCCAAGTCCTTCTGAGACTCAAGCACAGAAATATATGGAATGTAATCTAGGAGCCTGATTCCTAATTACCATGTACCTTTCACCAGTGCAAAGAGGCTGTTACTGTTCTGACTCGGTAGCATTTTATGCATGTTTTGCACTAGTGAAATGCCTACTTATAGTTTAGGCCTATGGAGAATCTGCCCCAGAGCGGTCTTGGTCCTCCCGTTCCTAGAGAGGAAAGGTGTTTATTACTATGATGGAAAGGTCACCCCCAAACCATTTGAGAAAACTGCAACCTTTATTGTGTCTGCTTCTTTTCTAGGGGGACTCTGGTGGGCCACTGGTGTGCGAGGGGCGAGTGTTCGGGATTGTGTCCTGGGGGAACAGCTGTGCTAGTCCCAGGTACCCAGGTGTTTACACGGCAGTAGCCAACTTTCAGAAATGGATTTACAAAACCATCTTTAGGCGTGAATAGCGGCCGCTCTGCGTCCCCTCAACGTGCACCTTCCCAGCTTTGAGCAAATAAACTTGTGATGAAAAAGAAACAGAAGCGCCTTCAAATGTAGCCCTCGTGGGACCTTCTGAAAGTCGCCCGGGGGAGAAGGGAGGTGGTGTTTTGTAAAAAGCACTCTACTGCAAAGAGTATATATGCTTCTCAAATTCTGCGTCAGGTACACTGATTTCTGCCTTTAATGGAAATAGAACAACTCCACAGGTTTAGGACTGTGAAAACATGCAGGGGCTGAAAGTTACTTAAAAACCAGAAGGGATTGCAGGCAAAGGATTAATAGAACCAATTTTAACTTCATTAAGAGCCACCAGAGAGGTGGCAAGAAAAAGAAACACAATGTGCAGTAAAAACCACTGAATAGATCAAACATGCAGGAGTAGGGGAAGAATCCATCTCTGAGCACAAAATGTTCCTGGTATCAAAATAAGCTCAAAGTCACTTCCCTTTTAAATATTAGCTGAGTGATTTGCTGTCTTCACCAGCTGGCTATGCCCAGAACTTGGCCATGATTAATTACTAGTGTATTCTCTCCTCTGTAGGGTGGCATTATGAAGACCTGGCTCAAGTAATGAATGACTAAAGCTGCTGCAGGGAGGGTTTTTCCTTTGAACCTTTGTGTCAGAACATCACCATGGGCCTGGTCTAAAGCCCGTTGAAGTCAAAGGGAGTCTTTCAATGGGCTTTCAAACAGAGCCTAGAAGACTCCAGCTCAGACAGGTCTGCAGCCACCACAAACACACACCAACCATCCTTGTTATTTATTCTCTGAGGGAGTCAGTAGGACCAGTTCTCCCCTTTGCCCCACCAGGACTTTAGGTTGCGGAATACACCTCAGGAGACTGATCTGATTAAAGATTTTCACCAAGGGCATGAATCTGCAGGGCAGACACCCCACTGAGCCAGACTGTGCCCCCTAGACACACCTCACAATGAGTCAATGAGGCCTATGCAGGTGGAAACGGGAACAGAACCTGGCCCAGAACACACTGGGACAAATGCAGACTTAGGGTAGATCTGCACTGCACAAGTAATCCAGGATCTTACCTAGGTGTTGGTCCAAACCCCTCTATTGTCCACACAGAAAATCCCTTGACCTGTTTGGAGGTTCTTTCAACCCAGGCTCACTGACCCAATTGAGGGTGAAGGAGAGGGTCAGAACCTGGACCTCGCTTCCTGTCGGGCTGGAACCTCCCACTTTGCAGCAAGGATTGGGGTGGCCACTGATGCATCCCCTGAATAGTGGACATTCTGGTACTTTGGGAACAGCACCAGCCCGCCACCTCCTACATGACCCCAACAGCCTGACCTCACACAGGCGGTGCATGCGAAATCACGCCAGTAGGGGCAGAGAGGCGCACTCTTCAAAATGGCATCTTCCAGTTTTGTCTGAGTACCGATAGAGACAAATCATAGAAAAACAAGACTATCCGGCTTAAAATTGAATGAATGGCCTGTCTAGTAAGGATGCAGGCCAAACCTGATGGCCCTCCACTGCCTTCCCACAGATCCCCCCAAAGGGCAGATGAGATTTCCTGTAATTGATAGGGAAAGAATCCTCAAGCATCTCAACAGAAAGAACCATGGGATATCCCTCAGACACCCGCAGAAGTGCAGACACACTAACACTGAGAAGGTTTTGCAGTGGGCGACACTCACATCTGGGCTAGGCTAACCCAGGTGCTCGGACCCAGGTGCCAGTCGGCTGGGCTAACTCTGCAGTGAAGACATATCCTCTTTGTAAATCAAGGGGAGTTCCATGCAAGTCAGTGGGGAGAGGAAATCCAAAGCTTCTCCTCTTAAAAGCTTGAAGGCCAATTTTTTTCCTTTAACGCTACCCTTTGACTGCATGGAGGGTACATCAAGAATGCCACCTGCCTTGCTTCGCTGCACTGCACCCACTGAACTGTGCTACGAGTTTGGAGGATGCAGCAGAAGTCTTGGTCAATCACATGCAAGTGAATGTGGAGGGCTAATGCTCGGCACTGCATGTGCCAATACATACTTTTTGGTCACTAGCTTTGACACTGTGTGTGCGCCATGGTGAGGAACAAGCAGAACCAGGTGGGGTTCCATCACATGGGCTCTGACAAATGGGCTATTCTTTCCTCCTCAGGACACAAGTGTGGAGCAGCTGGAGCTCAGGGCTTGAAAAGGAAAAAAGGATCAGCCAAACTTCAGGCAGGACAGGTGGGAACATGGGATGTAGAGAGAGGGACCAGTGCATTTCAGGGGCAGCCTACCACCTCCAGTGATGGCAGGGAACCTGGAGCTGCTATGGTAGGGCACATGACCTAGTGGTTAGAGCAATATCTTCAGCAGAGTTACATCCAGTGACATATTTAGCCTAGCGCAGTGTTTCCCAAACTTGGGACGCCAATTGTGTAGGGAAAGCCCCTGGCGGGTCGGGCCAGTTTGTTTACCTGCCGCGTCCACAGGTCCGGACCATCGCGGCTCCCACTGGCTGCAGTTCACTGCTCCAGGCCAATGGGAGCTGCTGGAAATAGCGACCAGTACATCCCTCAGCCCACGCCGCTTCCAGCAGCTCCAGTTGGCCTGGAGCAGCAAACCACAGCCAGTGGGAGCCGCAATCAGCTGGACCTGCGGACAGGGCAGGTGAACAAACTGGCCTGGCCTGGCCCGCCACGGGCTTTCCCTACACAAGCGGTGTCCCAAGTTTGGGAAACACTTGCCTAGAGGGAGAGAACCCTGCTCCTCTTTTCTCCATCTCCACCCCAAAGTCTCAGCTGAGTAATGGAACTATTTTAATTTGTCAATAATTTGTCAGAATCAAGATGCTAAAATTCTCCAGCTTTACAATGAGGAATTGGATACACTGCATTCTGATGTATTTCCTCTGTCTAATGGGTCCTGCTTTAAGCACCAGAGAGCAGGATCTTGTGAAGGGGTATGAAGTGGGAATGCCTCCCAAAGGCAGCAAGGATAACTCCAACCACACCCTGTCTCGGTCAACTGTCCCCTGCTGGTAACAGAGACAGGGGCTTAGCCAGCTCTCTGCTGGTAAATTCTGCCTCCTCTTTTCAGAAGGGAAATGGATGGGAAACAGAGAGCAGAATGGAACAAATTAATGAATGATGTAAGAGCTCCTTAGAGCTACAAGTCAAGAGACTCAGCTATCAGTGGGAACATATGCAGCAGCCTGATCTCCTAACCTCCTTCAGAACAGATGTACTGAACTCATGAGCTCTTGGATTTCTTTACTCTTAGGGGACGTCTTCACTACCGGCCATATCGGCGGGTAGCAATCAATTTCTCGGGAATCGATATATTGTATCTCATCTAGATGCGATATATCGATCCCCGAACGCGCTCCTGTCGACTCCGGAACTCCTCCAACGCGAACGGTGGTAGCGGAGTCGACAGGGGGAGCCATGGACGTCGATCCCGTGCCGTGAGGACGGTAGATAACTCGATCTAAGATACTTCAACTTCAGCTATGCTATTCACGTAGCTGAAGTTGCGTATCTTAGATCGATCCCCCCCAAGTGTAGACCAGCCCTTATTATGCTCATTATAATGGAGCCTCTCTCCTCAGCCTGCAGATGTAGAATGGAAGTACCTGTCTCCTTATCTTTGCACACCTACTGTCCTATTTATCAAGGGTGTTTTTTGGATGGATCTGAAGGTGCAGAATAAATCGATAGCCAATTTAGCACCCATGGGAGAGCTGAAAAAAATATGCACTTCATATGTATGCAAAGGGTTCAGAATAGCTGGATTTCTAAGGGCTGTTTGTAAGATGTTCCAAGAGAGTCTTTGGACCATGTTATTGCAATACTGGAAGTGAAGTGAATACAGCCTGCCTTGCATGACTGGCAGCACTACAGCTACATTTTATATTTCATTTAGGATTATAGCAGCACTGTAGTGAAGCAACAACTCATGGGCGTGGCGCCTCCTGCTGGTCATCTGGGAATTAACTCTTTTCCAGCATATGGAGCGCCTCCTACTGGCTGGTGTTTCGTCTGCCATTGTCCCGTGTCCCTTCCACACCCCAGTGACCTTTATCTCAGGGTTCTGCCCCAGCAGTAAGCCAACGCTCTGGGTCACCCCTCCCAGGGGAACCCCCAACCCTCCAAACCCACCTTGCCTCAGTGGCTACTACCAGTCATCATCTAGCCCCCCGCTCCCTGGGGCAGGCTGCAGGCTGTAAAGGCCACTCATCACTGGCAAGGGATTAGGACCAGCTGCCTCTGCCTATTCCCAGGCTGTATCTCTGCAGCCCCAGTACCTTTCATAGGCCTTCACCAAGACCAGCAGGTTTACCAGGCTGGAGCTCCCCAGTAACTTTTGCCCTTCCCCAGCACTGCTCCACCTCAGGTATCTTGCACCCCAGCAACTGGCCCTTGTCCCTCTAAGGCTGGAGAAAGACTCCTTCAGCTCCTGGCCTCCAGCCCTCATATCAGACCCAGCTGGGCCCTAATTGAGCTGGCCACACCAGTGGCTGCTTCCCCCACCAGCCAAACTTGGCTGCTTTTAACCTCTGTTTTCCAGGAAGCCGCCCCACTACAAGAATCTTTCATCTTTATGAATTCCAAGACAATTTGCAAATTGAAGCTGTGCAGAGCCCAAAGAACGGTTTTGTGCAGCACTGACAGGCAGCCACCTCTGATGTGAAACATAACAGGTGGTTAATAATACCCCAGATGGAATTTGGCCAGGACATGAGAGAGAACCTAGATGAATGAGAACTCTATGGAAACACTGAACTGGATGCAGGCTAACAACAAAGATAATTTGTTCCCAGCCTCCTCTTTCTAACAGTTTTGCTGTGGGACAGAGGGGAAGCTGGGCACTGTAGGATTTTGGCCCTTCCTGTCTTCTGTTCCTATGTCTATGAAGCAGGATGTCTCTGGCTAAAGTGTGGGAGAAGGGAGGCACAGAATGAACTTGGGAAAGCCAGCAATTTATTAGATAAGGCTCCCATTCCCCACAGCATCTTCTCCTGGTTATGAGTGGCTAATGCGACAAGGGGTTGTAGCATTAGCCATTTCCCTCCACCATTGCTCCCCACTCATAGTTTGTTGTCCAGGGTTGATAGAGTCCAGAACTCGGGCAGGTCCATCTCCAGCCCTTAAGGAAAGTGCTGCCTGATCTACTCTGGGGGCTCCACCATCTATCCCAGCTGAAGTGATTATGGGTTTGCTGCTAGGTAGGGAGGCCCTTGTCAGAGTCCCTCAGCTAGGCAGCTGCTCTTGGTGGCTTATCCCAAACCACCAGCATTATCACCTGCCTCAATGTTGCACCCATGCTGACTATTACCTCAAAGCAACTTCAGCTGTCAAAGGTATAACAGAATCATAGAGATGTAGGGCTGGAAGGGCCCTTGAGAGCTCATTTAGTCCAGCCCCTGCCCTGAGGCAGGCCCAAGGAAACCTAGACCATCCCTGACAGGTGTTTGTCTAATGTGTATTAAAAACCTTCAGTGATGGGGATTCCACAACCTCCCTTGGAAACCTATTCCAGAGCTTAACTACCCATAGAGTTTGAACGTTTTTCTTAACATTTGACCTAAAATCTCCCTTGTTGCTGATTAAACCATTACTTTTGTCCTACGCTTCTGTGACATGGAAAAACTGATCACTGTCCTCCGTCAAGGTAGATAGTAAGGTAAGGGTTAATTTTCTTTTCTGTAAAGGGTTTACAAAGGGAACCAACACTGACCAGAGACCATCAGAGAAACCGGATTTTTCAAAGTAAGGGTGAACTCGGAGGTTTTTGGCTTGTTCTGGTCTTTGTTTCCTCGGCTGTGAGTAAACAAGCTTTTTCCTAACTCCATTTCTTTCAAATATCTACCAGTGTGAGTCAAAGGAACAAAGTAATCAGCTGTGATGTGCTTTGATTTGTCATTTACATGGGTGTTGATTATGCTGCGACTTGGTAATTGGCTATTTAAATCAGCTGTTTTCCTTTTCTTATAAGCATATTCCCTGTATTGAATTCTTAAGCAGAGTGTAGTATATGTAAGTTCTTTCTTTTTTGTTATTAAGTTTCTTTTAAAACTTGTGGATTTCTTTTCCTAGTGAGCCAAAGGATAGAAATTCTGTACCAGGTATCTGTTCCTCACGGGAGACAGGGAGGGAGGAAGCATTAATCATGTCGTGGACTTTCCTATTGTCCCAGGCGGGAACAGGCTACAGGGAAAGAAGAAGAATCAACTCTGTTCTCTTTGTGAGGTTTTTCTCTAGTTACTGCTACGAGACAAGGAGAGGTGAACTCCTGTGTTTAGCTGCTAACTTGAACGGCATAGCCTCGAGGGAGGTAAATAGCTCTCTTGGTTTTGCATTCAAGGAGTTAAGCATCGCCCAGGCTCACCCAGGGAAAAGGGGGGGGAGCTGGGGATGAGATAGGGAGACCCAGGGGTCTGGGTCTTGGGGGGGTCCCCCAGGGAAAGGTTGGGGTGACTCGGGGTAACCAGGAACCCTAAATAAAATGCTGGTTGGTGGCAGCGATATCAGATCCAAGCTGGGTATAAGCTTGGGGGAGGTTTACAGTAAACACTCAGATTTTGAACGCTAAGTCCAGATCTGGGACAGACGGTTACCACACCTCCTTATGACAGTCCGTAACATATTTGAAGACTTATTTCAAATCTCCCTCCCCCCTGTCTTCTTTTCTCAAGACTAAACATGCCCCTTTTTTTATCCTTTCCTCATAGGTCAGGCTTCCTGAACCTTTTATCATTTTGTGTGCTGTCCTCTGGACTCTCTCTAATTTTCTATATCTTTCTTGAGGTGTGGTATCCAGAACTGGACACATGACTCCACCTGAGGCTTCACCAGTGCTGAGTAGAGTGGAACATCTACCTCCTATGTCTTATGTACAACACTATTAATACGCCCCAGAATGATAAGCCTTTTCCACAACTGCATCACGTTGCTGACTCTCATTCAATTTGTGATCCACTATAACCTCCAGATCCTTTTCACTAATACTAACACCTAGTCAGTTTTTCCCCATTTTGTAGTTGTGCATTTAATTCTTCCTTCTTTAATACTTTGCATTTGTATTTATTGAATTTCATCTCGTTGATTACAGAACAATGCTCTAATTTGTCAAGATGATTTTGAATTCTAATCCTGTCCTCCAAAGGGATTGCAACCCCTCGCAGCTCGGTGTCACCCATACATTTTATAACCATTATCTCCACTCCATTATCCAAGTCATTAATGAAAATGTTGAATTGTACCAGACCCAGCAGAGACCCTAGCAGGACACCACTAGATAGATCCTCCAAATTAGACAGCAAACTATTGGTAATTACTCACTGACTATGCTTTTTTACTCTATTATGCACTGATATAATAATAATTTCATCTAGACCATATTTCCATAGTTTGTTGATGAATCATTGGCACATAGGACCTTGACAGAAATATTAATCCCAGAAGTAGTCAGTAGAAAGTAAACACCCCTTTCCCATTAATTTGAACCCAGGCACCACTATCCAATCATGCCAGACTACAATATTGGTCAGGGTGACCCCTCCTCACAGGCACAGTTGGTATTATTCACTGGTTATTTAGTTCCACAAAAGGAATAATAAAGTTCCATCACCTCCCAAACTTAAAAATTAACTGAATATTATCAAAATGTCCAAATTATCACTTAACAAAAATGCAAATAAGGTTTAGTTCATTCAGCCTTTTCCCCTTGCTCACCTGCAGATGGCAGCAGAAAGCTCCCTCCTCTATGGAGCTTCCTCTGTCCGGAGTTCTCCAGCAGCTCTGGACCACTGGTCTCCCTGTTCACCAACCAATTTCAATAGTGAGCACCCTGCTATCCCCAGAAGCTGGGTGTTTTTTTAAATAAAAAACAAACCCTGCCACATATTGCAAGAGTTGACTCCATTGTGACTAACTTTATTCCAACTCGCTGCCTTTCAGTCATGCATCTTCAGCTAGCCCACAGAGAGGGTTGTGAATCTGCTGCTGCCTTTGTACTTACTAAGCTGATTCTTTAGCTCAGGCAGTAGACACTCACTCTTTTAGCTCAAGCAGTACAGGTTCACGCCCAACAAGGGACCTGGACATGGGCATCATTACAAGAGAAGTGCTGGGATTGAGCTGTTAATCAGACACTACAGCTGGAAAAAAAAAACCTCCTGGATGGGGGGGTTGGGCCAAGCCCCATGCCCTGAACCCATTTCCCTGGGAGCAGCACGGGGGGAGGGGGAGGGAGGATGGCAAGTGGACCCCCACTTGCTCTGGCCCAGGGATCCACAAAACCCTAATCCATCCGTGCCAGCTAGGACTGTGGAGAAGTGGCGCCATGAATGCAGTTTGGACCATCCCCCACATGGCCAGGGAAAGCATCACCTACACAAGCCTGCTTGATGCTGGCAGTGTGAACCCCCCATTTGCTGTAAAACCTTCAGAGACATTGGAAAATAATATTTGCTTCCTCTGTTCTTGCTTTTCCAGTTGGCAAATGCTGTTTCCCCCATCCTGCCCCTCTGGTTTTAATGGGATAAACCCCAAAATATGTCTCAGTCAGGTTCACCCCCCCACACCTTGTGCACTGTCAGCATCCAGAACCATCACATCACCTACCATCCTCGAGAACTTTACAAACATTCATCCTCAGCCCCTTTTTCCAGGGGAATGGGGAAACTGAGGCAATAAAAAGTGACGTATCTTTCCCAAAGCCACACAGGCAGCCATTCATACCGCTAGGAACAGAACCTCAGAATCCTGACTCTCAGCTTCCTACTGTAACCACTTGGCAACATGGCCTCCCTCTCAGTGCTGATGTCAGCATCGCTCTGAGAACAGGGATGTAGCTAGCAATCAGAAATCTGTACAGCCATTGGATGCTCTGTTGCTCCCTGCTGCACACAATATACCTACAATCTCTCCCATCATAGGTGCTGGAATGAGGGATGTTGGGGGGTGCAGCCACATCCCGTGGCTTGAAGTGGTTTCCATTTGGTTCAATGGCTCTCAGCACCCCCACTGTACACATTGTTCCAGCGCCCCTGTCTCCCACCGCAGGGCTGCATTCACCTAGTTTGTGTAAATTAGGGCACCCAGTGTGCATCTGGGCACCAGCTTGGGGCCCGTAACAAGCTTTCAGGGTCCCAGATTGCAGAATAGGGGGATAAACATTTGAAATTCAGACTCACCATCTCCTCACTAAAACAGGTGCAAGTCGACGGGAGAACCTTGCAGAGTGTTCATAAAAAGAGCTGACAAAAAGCGTCAGAAACCTTGCCAGTCACCTTATCTCCTATTCCTCTCAGGAAATTAAAAACCATTTCTAAGTGAACACACAATTTAACAGAAGGAGATGGGTGGCCTGTGGACCTTACAACTCTGTTATTTGGAGCCATTCACAACAAAATTGCATTTATTAATTTTTAAAAAAATCTTCCTGCATCCTCATCTGCAGTATTCATCCGCATTTAGTGATTAAGGGCTTGTCTACATGGGAAAGTTTCAATAGTCAAATCGATGTAGTGTGATTGGTATAAGCCCTAGGTGGATGCTCTTACTCCAGTATTAGAGTGGGGTTTTTTGGTTTAGCTTAACCTCCTTGCTGAGCAACATAAGCTAAACCAAATAATAATAACAGTGACAACACTTAACTCTTATATAGCACATTTCATCAGTAGACTCAAAAAGTTCTGTAAAGGAGGTCAGCATAATTATTCCCTGTGACATTCTGTATCTTGGGGGAGCACCCTGTAACCCCCATATTCCTCACTTATATATAACTGTGATCTTGCATATAAAGGAGGCCATGTGAGGTATCAGGGGAAAGGTTATGATCTGCTGAAAGTCATTTTTCTATCCATATATGTGTATCATTAATGCATATGAAGTTATGAGAATTGTGTTGTATGGTTGTCGCTAAAACTGGCTGTCAGTTGGGGAATCGGCCAGATATTAGCTCCCCGAGACAACAGCAAAGAAAGTAACCAATGCCCAGGTGGAGGGTCAAACAACCGATCAACAGCCCTTGTCCAGCAAGGGAGCTACAATGCAATGACTCACTTGCATCAGGTCACCCCAGGGGAATTGCTTAACTTTGCCTGGGCACTCAGCAATGCCCTCCAGACATGCCTCGATTTGTGTTCTCCAAGCACATAGACAAAAGGTATAAAACAGTGGCCACATACTTGGCCTTTCCCCTGCCCCTAGCTATGCTGCAAGCAACAAGGACCCTGAGAAGACTTAAGACTCCAACAGAGGAGACTGACCCAGGTTTCAAGGGTGAATCTATGTACTATGAACTGCAATATCCAGTGGAGTGGGAAAAATTGCTTAGACTAGATGTTGCTCAGTCTATAAAGGTTGAGAGTTTAGGCTGCATTCTTATATTTTATTTTAGTAACTAACTCTGACTTTTTGCCTATCACTTATAATCACTTAAAATCTATCCTTTGTAGTCAATACATTTGTTTAACTGTTTATCTTTACCAGTGAGTTTGCCTGAAGTGTTTGGCAAATCTGCTCAGGTTTGCGAAGGCTGATGTATATCCACTTTCCATTGATGAAGTGGTAAACCAATTAATAAATCTACACTGCTTGTCTTGAGCAGTGCAAGACGGTATAGTCCTGAGGTACAGTGCTGGGAGCTGGGAGGATTTGGCTGGTGCCTTTCTCTGGGTGATTCATGAGTGGTTCTGGGAGCATTCATGCAATCCAGCTGGGTGTGGCGCTTCACATGTGGCTGTGCTGAGTGATAACAGTACCTGGAGGGGGTTGCTGCTTGTCACTAGCAAGGCATTGTGAGGGACAGCATAGGCTGGAAAGAGTTAAGGGGGCACAGCGGTCCCACAGTCCCAGGCTGCACCCCAGGGATCCCATCACATCCCCATTTTACAGATGGGGAATCTGAGGCACAGAGCAGGGAAGTGACTTGCCCAAGGTCACCCAGGAAGACCAGTGGCAGAGTCAGTAACAGAATCCAGGTCTCTGGAGCCCCAGTCCAGTGCTCTAACAGTGCCTCCACCTCCACCCTATTGTCTCATGCTGGAATAAGAGTGTCCACATGAGTGGATTATATTGGTATAACTAAAATCCAGTTTAAGTTCACACCTTAATTTATATTGAAAAAACCTATCCCTATGTAGACAAGGCCTATATTGTGCTCCATTGGCTGGCTGAATTAATGAATCAACATCGGAGCAAAACTATTACAGGGCCTCACAGTGAATGCTTTGGGGGTTCACCTCTCTGGGTGAGAGTGGGGAGAGGCAAGTGTCAGACAAGCCAAGAACTGCCCCAGGCAGATCGTAACAATTGCATAAACCAGGCCACAGTTTGGATTGAAGCGATTTGACAATTGCTCTCCAGTGAGGAAGAAAATTAGAAGTGCCATACAGACCCTCGCTGCGTCTATGTCCTTTTAGATGATTATTTCTCTGCCTGGTCACACTACCTCCTCCCAGTGGGATTACAGCCCTGGCTCCCTATGTAACTCAAGTGCAGCAACATGACCTGGAATAGAATTGCCATTCTCCAGCCCGCAGTGCCAGGTGCCTAGGGGATTCCACTGTGCCAACATCAGCATCCTGCTCACTGCTCTGACATTAACTCAGCGAGGGGCTGCTGGATGGGAGAGAAGCAATGTTTTGCTCTGGGCACTGAGCCAGGAAAAACAGATGAGATGAGGACAGTGCCTGTTTCCAGTCAGTACTTAACTCCTCATTGCTAGGTTATCACCAGGGGAACATAAAGGGAGTTATAGTGGACTCAGGCGTAAGGCAATCGCCTTGGCCCAGGAGAACCTGCAGCAAAGAGATGGTCCCGGCGATGATGGAAGTCGCATAACAATCTCTCAGCAGCAGATCAAACAAGGTGCAGTAGATGGGGTGCTGGGCCAGATCTCTCAGCTGCAGATCCAGGCAAACAGGAGTGCTGTGATACTGTTCACAGACACACTCTGTCTAGAGCTGCAGACAGGAGCCCAAACCCCTGACCTCGCTGGGAAGCTACTGAAGTCCAGAGAGTTTGGGGAGGGAAAAGGAGTTCTGCAGGCTAACAAAACTCTCAGGGGCTAAGATAGACAGTAGGGATCAAAGAGCTGGTGCCAGAGACCACACTCATAAGGAGGGAACATTGCCTAATGGTTAGGGTAGGGGCAAGGGAATTGGCAGTCATTGGGTTCTAACTAGGGCTGGTAGAAAATTGTCAGTTCCCAGCTCTCCCCCTATAGAAAATGGCCTTTCCCCCAAAAACCTAACAAATGTTTATGTTTCATTCCAAGTTTTCCCATGTTTTCAAGAGAAACCAAACATTTGCTGGTGGCTAATCTTACTGCCAGCTTCATGTAACCCAGGATTCCCTGGACAGTCCCTGGCCCTGGAATGTCAAAGGAAGGCAGATGGGCCAAAAAAGGATCCATTTTTCCCACTGTGCCTCCATCCCAAAGGTCGTAGCTATACCTGGTACTAATCTGCCTGTATTTGGAGCCAAGGTTATTGTTACTGGCTTTTCATGAGTGCATTTCCCCAGCAGGGATGCATGACCACAGCTTCCAGAAGAGCAACTAGCCAGCATTGCAAACCTTTGATCATTCTTGGAAGGTTTTTAACTACAACAGTGCAAGGAAGTCACTTAAATGCAGTCCTGCTTCCCAGATTCATCTCACTGACCCTGGAAAGCACCAGGCAGTAGCCGTGTGCAAAGGGACACCTTGCCAGGGCAGAGGCTGCTCCAAAGGGGGCTAGGCAACACTTGGAGGGTGTGTTAAAAGAAGCGACTGGACATGCTAGTTCAATTCGGCGGTGGTGGGTCCTTCCGCTCTAATCCATTGGCTGTTGGGATGGGAGACTGTTGAATGTTCTCTGTTCTAGAGTGCTTCATCCTTATTGGAAGTGGCTGTAATGAAACCCAGGTCCCATTTCAAACATGGACTCCAATAGAGATAAACAGGGTGATGTTTCTGACCTATTGAAGTCAGCTGGAGTTTTGTCCTTGGTTTAAATAGGGCCAGAATTTCACCCCTATATCCTGTAACCGTATGAACTGAACTCCGGCCCTGATTCAGGAAAGCACTTACACATGTGCTAGAATTGTTTACACACTTTCCAGGGATGTTGTGTTGAATCAGAGCCTCTGTTAATTGGCATTGGAGCCATATTACACACTCAGTGGGTGCCCTGAGGCTATGGTGATGGGCATCCATACAAAAATCTTTATTTTTATTAATTATTTGGCTTTGAACAACAAAATCGTGCCTAGGCAGAGCTCAAGGCACCTTAATGGGTAGTTAAAACCAAATCACATAATCATGACTACACAGCAGCATAAAAATAATCATGCCTTGGAAACAAAATGACCCAGCCAGCCCAATCAATCGAAGCAGCACAAAGCCCTCCTTTTCCATTGCCCCAGGATTACATGCTCTGAGTCATCCCCAAAAGCCCTATCAGACTAGGAAGGACAGACGGACAGCAGAAAGCGTCTTGTCCGTGTGTGCTCTGAGCAGGAGTCCAGCTATCATGGGAATGGCTATTAAAAATAGAGAGATCAGTCAGACCTCCTGTGCTCAGCACCCACTGAATCATCCATGTCTCTTCATCTCCTCCTTCCTTTCTGCTCTGGCCCTCCCCTGCAATTCCAGGAGCTGCTGGCCACTGCCCTCCATGGCACATCCCTAGGCTTGCCCCAGGCCTCTGTGTCCTCCTGCTTGAGGCAGGACTGCAGCGGGCTGCTGAAGGATGAATGGGAGCCATCCTGCCTGACGGCAATGAGGCTAGTTACTGTGACAGGGGCTTTATGAAAATGGCACTATTGTTCTAGCGCTCTTCTCCCCCACCTCCAGGGGACACAGACAGTGATACCAGAAGCTGGGAATGACCAAGAGGGAATGGACCACTTGATGATCACCTGTTCTGTTCATTCCCTCAGGGGCACCTGGTACTGGCCGCTGTCAGAAGACAGGATACTGGGCAAGATGGACCATTGGTCTGAGCCAGTATGGTGCTCCTTATGTACCAGCGCAAGCGAGCAATACAGCCGGCATAGTTTACAAAGCTAACAAATTCATTGCACAACTTGGCACTGTATTGCAGGAGGAGAAAAGAGGCCAAACTCTGTTTATTAGCTACCCTGGAGTCTCCCAGCAGCTAAGATGCAAGGCAGCTGAAGCACCTATGGCCAGGTAGGAGAAGGACATCGATCTGACACATGGTGTGTCTCTGTGGAATTCCTGCCAGTGCTGGGAAGGCTGCCCCAGAAAATGTTTGCCAAAGGAATTCCTCTTCAGCCAAACACTTCCCCCTTGGCTTGGTGCTTAAAGAAAAAGCATGGGAATCAAGACATCTAGTTTCTGTTCCATCCAGGTGCGAACCACTTGCTGTATTACCATGGATGGGCCCATATTCAGAGGCACTGTGCAACTGTAACTCCCATTAAAGACAAGGGGAACTGCAGATGCTTGGTGCCTCTGAACAGCAGCCCTGTAATTGGTCTGTTCCTCAGTTTCCCCACCTGTAAAATGTGGCAAATACTGATCTGGCTTACAGGGCACATGGTGGGGTTTAACTCAGCATGGTCTGCAAAATGCTTTGAGACCCCAGCGACTCATGAACAATCATTCATCTCAGACTGAAATTGAACAGAAGCTTCTAAGAAGTTCTGAACGATTCAAATCCATTGCAAGAGGCTGTGCTTCATGATGAGGCATTTTGGCCCACAAATTTTGGGGGAGAGCCAGTTCTCATGAGATTTCCAGCCTAGTTTTGCATACTTTGAAGTTTGGCTAGGTCAGAAAAATCTCCTGGCAGAGCATCTGAACTTTTAGAGGCTTCATTCAAACAGCTGAATTTACTCATCATTAATAATAATCCCTAGCTCTCACATGGCACTTTTCATCTTTAGATCTCAAACAGTTTAGAAAGGAGGTCAGTCCCATTATCTCCATTTTACGGATGGGGAAATCTTGACCCCACTTTTCTGCCTTTTCGACACAAGGGAGAAAAATAAGAAAATGGAGATCAAGATTTCCCACCTGGATCTGAGAGGGGCACTTTGCCTTTATAATGGACAAGGACTCTCATTCCTGGGGATCTCTCCTTCCCATCCCCAGGACAATGACTATAAACCATGCCATGTTCTCACAAAATCTCAGATCTCCTCTGTCCCTGGGAGGAACAAACCAAGCACATTGAAATAGTTCATGGACAACCAAACGCAGTGCTATATCCAGGGTAGCCAATATGCAGACTGCAGCCCAAATCCAGACCACCAGACACTTTTGAACAAACCTCAAAATCTTTTTGTTTATTTATTATCTTGTAGAAGTGCAGACTCACCCCTACAGTGCCTCCCACTGGTGACTTCCAGGAATTAACTCATTCCAGCTCCAGAGCGCCCTCTACAGGCCAGTGATCTGCTTATCCTCTGGCCCCAGTGTCCCTCCCTGGACCTTGGTGCCCCTTTAACTGGGGTGCTGCCCCCTGGCAGTACCCCACCCAATCTGGGTCTCCCCTCCCTGGGGAACCCCCAACCACTATCCCCACCTTGCTTCAGTATACGGCTACTACCAGTCATTGTCAAGCCCCACACCCTGGGGCAGACTGCAGTATCAGCCTACTCATCACTGGCAAGGTTGGGTTTGGATCTGCTGCCTTGGCCTACCCCTGGGCTGCCCTCTGCAACCCCCAGTACCTATTAGCCCAATGCTAGGCCACAACCTGGGGCTTTCCAGGCTGGAGCTCCCCAGCTCCTCTGCTTTTCCCCAGGTCAGGTCAGGTCAGGTCAGGTCAGGTCAGGTCCCTAGTCTCTGTTTAGCTCCCTGCAGCCAGGCTCATCTCTCTCTACAGCCAGAGGGAGACTGCCTGGGCCTCTGGCTCACAGCCTTTTATAGGAGCCAGCTGGGCCTGATTGGGGCACGGCCACAGCTGAGCCTACTTTCCCCCAATCAGCCCAGCCCCATCCCTCTCCTGGGCTGTTTTAAGCCCCAAAGGGTAGGAGCAGATAACCACCCCGCCACACGTCTTTATTGTTATTATTTTCTCTGAAATCTGGACCTTGACTATACCTTGACCAAGAAATGTGGACCTTGACAAAACTAATTGACTACTCCTGCCCTACACCATTCATTAGCAAGAATTGTTCCCTGTAGCTCAATGTGAGACTAAATATGTTTCCTCCCATTAAATAATCTCATTAACAAAAAACCCTTTGGCGCTAAAAAGTCAATACACAACTTTCAAAATATGACAAAGAACATCACAACAAATGCTGGGCTCCTTGCAATGAAAAACCAATTTTGGGGAACATTTCCTTTTTGAAGAAAAGAGAAGCAACCCGAAGGCCTGGTCTACACTGAGGGGGGCGTGTTGATGTAAGATATTCAACTTCAGCTACAAGAATAGCGTAGCTGAAGTCGACATATCTTAGTTCGACTTACCTCCCGTCCTCTCGCCCTGGTGGAGTTCCGGAGTTGATGGGAGCGCATTTGGGGATCGATTTATCATGTCTAGATAAGTCGATCCCCTATAGATTGATTGCTACCTGCCGATGCGGAGGGTAGTGTGGATGTACCCGAAGATGGCATGACAGGAAAGAGCAGATCTCACATCAATGTATTATTTCCATAGAGCAAAATCCAACACTCGCACCAGCCTCTTGGAAGCGTAGGATTTGCTGGGCTGGATCTAGCCATCTAGCTATCCATCTGAACATTTACACCGTACTCATCACTGGGGTATCTGAGCCTACTGGTCTAGCAACCAGCTCCAGCAGAGGCTGGTATTTGCTATGTCAGAAACAAACAACCTATGTAAATGCACCGAGACATGGTGCGTATAGGTGGGAAGATGTTTCTCTCTGACCTCTTTGGCTGATCAGCTGATATCCTGAGGCAGATCAGATTGCCTCTGTTTCAGGCTTCTCGGGGTCAGGCAACTGAACCTCCATAACAACCCATATTATTGATCTTAGCACTATCCAGCTCTGTAGTCTCTTGGGGTCTCAGTTCCCTCTCTGTAAAATGAGGTAACAGCACTTCCTGACCTCACAGGGGTGTTGCAAGGATAAATCCATTAAAGATTATGAGATGTTCAGACACTATGATAATGGGGCCCAGATAAGTACTTAAGACAGAGACAACCAGGGCCTGCAGATGATGGGTGGACAGAGTGAGGGCGGCCGGCTTCAGCAGTGTTACTGAGAATACTCAGTCTGGGTGAGCCTGCTCCATATAAGCCAAGCAGCAAACCTGAGGGGGCATGTGACCCCACATACTCCCCCCATACGTTGCCTCTTAATAAGATGAATAGATTAACAAGCCCTGCCCTGGTATTTGACAATTGTTGGACTTAGTCTAAATGTTCAACAGTCATTCATAATTTAGGGGCCCTTAAAGAGATGTCTTCAGGGGGCTCAGCACCAGTCTCCTCTATGGTGTCACTTGAAAATGTAGGCAATTGCAAGAGATAAGTACGCTTACCACACACTGGGGGGTGCCGCAAAGTGAGGGAGGATCTGAGGTGGTTCTTTCTCATGCAGGCCAAGGGTGAAGCCCTGAAGGCCACCAACAACTTTCAAGTCACATTCCTCAGCCAAAGCAATGTTGAAAGAAACACCCCGAACTCTGGCTTTAAAATAAAAATCCTTTGGAATTCCCCCTTCCCTCTGCCAAAGACCGAGGCCCAAGGGCTATGTTCCCAAGCTCTCTTTTGCGGGAAGATCTTATTGACAACAGAAGAGGTGCTGACAGAGGGAAAAGCCAATGCTCTGATCAATGTTTAATCAATAAAGTCATAAACGCACAGAACTCTGCACTGGGTCCAAGACATATTCCCTTAGTCATGGCTTTGATGAATGAAGCTCCCAGTGCTATCCTGCCACCGGCTTGGGTATGCTCAGAAAGCTCATTGCCAGGTCGAGATTCCTGGCATCTCCTTTCTGCAAAGCCATTTGCTCCACAGCTGATAAGCAGAGATGGGTTCTTACTCTTATCAATCTGCAAGCATTTGCCCTGGAGGCTCAGTTCCACTCACTGACACGAGGCTGACTAGTTCTGTCTCCTTTGAACTGTGTGGAGGAGAGGCCAGATCTGGAGGTAAGGAACAATGAGTGACTTCCAGTAGTTGTTGCACCGTTCTACAGGGCCAAATTGCTGCCTGTGTGTCATCCCCACATCTGGTGTCCTCGTTAATGTCAAAGGAGAGAGAATCCTAGGACACAGAATGTGTCAGCACCTAGGTGATGGTTTATCATGTACCTTGCAGAGGACAGCACTGTCAAATTCCCTCTGCACGTGGATAATGGCCCCAACTCTGTATTATCCTTGCTGACTCATTTCGCAGCCCTGTGTGCTGAGTTTTCCCTCAGGCTACAGACACCATAAAGCAACATATTACACACCCACACAGGAGCATCTGTCCTGGTGAAGGATCCTAAAGAGATTTACTAAGAGGAACCACGTCATCCACCACTGAAATGCAGCCACCTCTGAGGTGGAACATGACAGCTCTGTAACAGCAGTTCAGTACAGGCAGAAGACATATTTCTAAGTAAAAATACTGTAGGGTTTCCAGGGAAGGGGAGCATCGGGGTCTGACTCTTCTATATTGCCTTTCACCCCAGGATCTCAAAGCAATTTACATTAATGGATTCAGTCTCACGGCAACTCTTTATACAGCTTGGGAAGCATAAGCAGAGAGAGGTGGAGTGACTTGGTGAAGGTCACACAGGCCACACATGGGAGAGCAGGGGTAGACTCGATGTCTCTGTGACATTACCTAGGGTACAATCTGGACTGTTAAACAGTTGTTTCCCCTCAGTTCTCCAGCCTGGGGTACCTCTTACTCTGCTTCACTGTGAAAGCAACCACTCCTGGTGTGCTCCCACACAGCCTCCTCCCAGCTACACTGTAGGAGTGCTATGGCCAGCCACTCATGAATTACACTGCAGGGAAACACCAGCAAACTCCCAGTCCCAGGCTTTCCCCCAGAAATGTACGTCTTGTACTGCCCAACCCTCTCCTGGACAACACACGTTCATATAAAGTCCGTCATTTATTAATAGAAAATGATATGCCCAGATCCTGTTATCTCAAATGGAGCTTCCCCAGACATGTCAATCCAAGCACCCTGATTTAGATAAAGCACAAAATCAAGTTTATTAACCACAGAAAGATCAATTTTAAGTGATTACAAGTAATGAGGTATAAAAGTAAGAATTGGTTATAAAGAAATAAAAGATAAAACACAAACTAATATGTAACTTAACAAGCTAGGATTTCAGTCTTGTTAGTCTGCATCCGCAGAAAGAACAGGAGCACTTGTGGCACCTTAGAGACTAACAAATTTATTTGAGCATAAGCTTTCGTGAAATACTCCTGTTCTTTTAACAAGCTACGTGATTTTAAAGCAAAAGTCTCTCTCACCACGTCAGCAGTCTTACTGGCTGAATTCCTTTCAGACAGGATCCTTCCCTCTGTCCAAAGCAGTCTCTTTGTTCCTTAGGTGTTGTTGCTGCTGTGGGTAGAGAGAAAGGGAGGAATCTTTTGGGGTGTCTGTTCCCCATTCTTATAACTTTTCCTCTTCTTTGAGGATCATCTCTTGCTGGGATTCAGGAGACAGAAAGTCCGTGAGGACGGGAACCTCCAACTGTTTCTTTGCCAAGGTGTAAATTTCTTGCTCACACTCTTTTTCCTGCCAAAGAATGGCCACTTAACCAGGTGACAGTCCATTTGATTTCATTGACATCTGGCTGAGGCATCAGTTTGCCTGAGGATATGGTTTGTGGCTACTTTCTTAGGTTTGGAATATGAATCTTATAAATGTGCATACAATGTTGCCACACATTTTACCAGGACAATAAAGATCAGCAAATCCTGAGTTTTCAGATGATACCTTACAAGGCAGAGTTTGTACACAATATATCATAGTCTTGGAAAAGGGGTGGACATACGGATACAGACTGTCACAGACTTCCCATCCAAGAGTTTTGCAACAGGACAATCCTTCATGTTGGAGGTAAGTGTAGTGAATTATCTCTCACATCTACATGGATTGTGCAGGGCCACCCATTAGGTGCTAGGAAAAGCTGTGAGGGATTCTACATTTTTAATTGTTATGGGTTCCTTCCCCCTGAACTTTACTTCGAGTTTTGGGCTTCAAATGAAGCCTGAAACTAAAAGTGACACCACTAATTCTCCTGAGACTTGACATCAAACCCACTAGCTTTGCATAGTCTCATCTTGTAAAATGACCTAGATGTTGTAGATCATCTAGGTGACATTTGTAGATTAAGGAGAAGCACAAGAACAAAGAACCAACATAATGTCCCCCAGCAGAGAGCGGAGAAAGAGAAATTGTGTGTCTCCTGGTCTAACAGGCTGCAACAACTCAGAATAAAATGGCTCATCTCTGTACACAGGGAGAGTTTTCAGGAATTTAAAGGTTCAGAACACAGACGAAAAAAAGTATTGTGATTTCACAGCTGCATTCAGTCCAGCCCTGTCTCAATTTCAGGTGACATCTAGTATTTCTCAGATTTAAAGTAGAGATGGGGACAAATTCCCAGAGTAGAACATTCCTGAAATTTACCAGGGGAAGGGCAGATTTAGCAAACAGTTCCTTTCTTAGTAATGGGCTGGACCAAAGTACTGGATCCAAACCTATGGCAGGCCTAGCTAGGTAACTGAAAGTAGAAGAGCTTTTGTTTGCAATGTGCTTGTCCCATGAAACGACCTGTGGCCTTCCTCCCTGCTGCCGGGGGTGCTGTGTTGCACAAGGATGCAGAGAGACTCATGCTGTGTCTCTTGCTGTCATGTGACTAGATATTAGTTCTTTCTTGTTGCTTTCCTTAGTCTGAAACCAAAAGCTGCCCTTGATTGAGAAAAGCAGGCTTTGCTCTCTGGCTGCGGAGGGGCGGGGAGGTGAGGGGGTGACGACTGTAACTAACAGATCGGACCTCGAGAGCGGGATTGCAAACCCACAGCCAAAGCATGAGCAAATCTCACAGCCCACATGAGACAGAGAGACATGTAGGATGCTGCACACTAACATTCTGCAGCGGAAGTCAGATGAATAATGGCAGCTGCCTCCCAGCCTCCTCTGAAGAAGCAGGCTGGGAAACACCTCTGCATTTAAAGGTGCAGCACACCAATATCTTCCCTTTCGCACTACCCAGCTCTGCACCCCCTCCCACAAACACCTCCCTGCCCACTTGGCCTTGGACACATGGCTCCAACTTTCCTGCAAACTCCTTTGCCTACTTCTGTGCAGTCTCCATAGGATGTGTGTCAATGCTGGAGGTGCTATTCCTGCTTCCCTGCTGCAGCAGAACCTTCTTCTCCTACCTCCAGCTGTCTTCACTGGTTCCCGGTGCTTCGATGGACATTCAGCCTGGCCTCCTCCCCAGCCCCCCGTCACAGCTTCCCCTGCTGCCCTGACTGCCCCTTCGCCCTGCTGTTCTGATGCCAGGCAGTGCCCCTAGGAACCTTCATTGCTCACTCCCCATGTGCACCATTTATGTGGCATCATCTGAAGTGAGAGGTGTGGGCGGTGGGGGGGCTATTTTTAGACATCTGCTACACTGATACTAACTCATCCGGAGTGACATCATTCCAGAGCCACGTTTCCCTCCATCCCACCCGGTGCTGGAGTTACCCCACTGCTGATCCCTGGACAGGAAAGAAAGAAGGGCCGAGTCTTGAAAGAGCGGCTGCAGCAGCAAGCCCTTAGCTGCTGCAGGCTGCCCTCCTCTCTTGCTGTCTGTGCTGTCCCTCATGGAGGGGATCCGACATCCAGCCCTTTCCCCACACAGGGCCAGTTAAAGCCCGGCAGGCAGGGGAAAGCCTGCACATCCACTCAGGCTTTGCCATAACCCCAATCGGGTTGCGGTGATTCCCACAGCAGTTTTTGTGCTTGGGGGTACTTGTCTACTAGCAGCGAGGCTAGGGTGACCAGATGTCCTGATTTTATAGAGATGGTCCCGATATTTGGGGCTTTGTCTTATATAGGCTCCTATTACCCCCCATCCCATCCCAATTTTTCACACTTGCTGTCTAGTCGCTCTAAGCGAGGCGGACCCACTCCCGAAACTGTTTCACGCCAGCTGTCAGGGGGGAATGAGTTTCCAGTCACTTCTAACCTGGGCCAGAGAGGGGAAGAGTCTGTGTGCCCCATTCCTAGGGCTACTCGAATGCCACCGAACCGGGTCCAGTCACATTCTCGTTTACCAGCTGCTTGGGAAGGTTCTCTCGGACAGGTTCCCGTAAATGTTCGGGGTTTATGGCTTCTAACTGCACAAATATCTCCCCCTCCTTATCTTCTCAGGTGTCTGAACAGCACCCCCTGGGTGCTTCCTTACGCTATGTAAATAATGATTTACTGTCCATTAATTGCCTTTTTGTCATTCCCTCTTCTCCAGGTTATAGCTCAGGGAACACCAGCAAAGCCATGTGGTTTAGATGACCAATCACATACCCTGAGAAATAGATCAGGTCAACAGTTGAGGGGCACCCACGAGGCTCAAAATAGCCCTTCCAAACTAGTCTGTGAATACTTATGGCCAAGGCTAAGATTAGGTCATGGAATCCATGACTTCCAGTGACCTCGGTGACATTGGGAGCCCTGGCAGCTGACCAGCTGCCAGCCCAGCCTCCATGGGTGGTGAGAGACCCTCTCACAGTTGCCCAGCAGCTGTGGGTGGTGGGACCCCTGCAACTGACCAGCCACTGCCACTGGTGGTGACCCCGGAGCTTAGGGTGACCAGATGTCTCGATTTTATAGGGACAGTCCCGATTTTTGGGTCTTTTTCTTATATAGGCTCCTATTACCCCCCACCCCCTGTTCCGATTTTTCACATATGCTGTCTGGTCACCCTACCTGAGCTGCCTAGTGGCTCCATCGCCACGAGCAGCTGCCCCTCCCCTGCAGCTTCCAGCCGGCAGCAGCAGAGAGACCCCAAGCTTCTCAGTGGCTGTGGGTGGGGGTCTCCCCACAGCTCCCAGCCCTACAGGACAGCAGGGAGACTCCTCCCAGACACTGGGCAATGGGGTCCCTGCGGCTCCCAGTCGCTGCAGGGCAGGGGCAGGATGCTGGACCCTCTCCCCTGCACCCCATTTTGTCAGGGATGTTTTTAGTGAAAACGTCAGGGACAGGTCACCACTTCCATGATTTTTCATTTATTGCCAGTCCATGACTTTTACTAAAAATGCCCCTGACAAAATCATTGTCTTACTTACGGCTACCAAACCCATTGGAAGGCAAATCTTCACACACAAGGGCTCAATTTGCCAGATAATTAGTTCACAGGGAATAATTTGACCGGCTCCTTCATTCTTAATCCCAGGGGGGATATGGTCCCCCTCATCCAGTTTAAAAGGCAGTGTCAAATATTTGGGCTCTGGAGAGCTGAGAATTTCAGCCTAGAAGCAGAACAGTTGCACTGGTTTTTGTTTTGTTTTAAAGCTAGTTTCAAAAATAATTGTTCAGTACATTCTGTGCCTTGCATGCCCCGAGCTCTGACAGCTCTAATCAACCTAAAGTGAGACTCGCATTAGCCAGATTGCAGTGACAGAGCTGCTTGCCTGATGAATAACAGGGCTGTGTCACTAGCCCAGAAACAGGTCCTTTCTAGAGCAAGGCAGCGAAGTGTGCACGCCTCCCATAGAAGGGAAACGGGGGAGGAGAGGGCTGGATAGCTCAGAGGACTGGAAATGGGAAGGAACATCAGAGATCTTCCTTCCAAGTTGGGCTGCCAGTTCCGATGCAACCTGGGTCAGGAGTGACTGACAGTCCAAGTCCCCAGTGTGAAGTGTGTTGATGATCACAGTCCAGCTCCTAGAAGACAGGCATTTGTATATGACCTTCCTCTCCACCACCACCACTCATACTGCATTTGGCACTAGCCAGCCACCTTAGGAGAGATGCCAGGAACTGCAGAGTCATGGAAATGCCAGTGCTCTCTGGCCCCGAGAGGAGGTCACAATGGGTCAAACTCAGGGATGAAGTAAACTCAGCTGGGGGTGCAGTGCAGGGAAGCTTGCACTTGTTTCCTGTCCACCAGCTGGCTTTATCCCACCGTGTCTGGGAAAGGGCTGGCTGCCATTTTGTTTTCAGACATGCTGAGATCTAATTTGGCCATGCAGCACTCTAATAGCCATGTGCCATTGGTGATTGTACATCACCGGTGATCTCCTTAGGGTCTGATCCACATGGTGGGCTTTGGATCCCTCCCAATGGCAAAGCACGGCCTAAAGATGGACCATTATTTACGTGTTTCCAGGGTGGCTGGAACAATTTTTATAGTGGGGGTGCTGAGAGCCATTGAACCAAACTGTAAATCCTGTATATAATGGAATCCACTTCAAGCTAGAGGTCCAGCACCCCTATTTCCAGCACCTACACATTTCTCTTTGGAAAGCTCCCTGGGTGGCATATTTAGCCAATTCCAGGAATCTGCTCCAGCCCCTCAGAGAGGCATCACCTGATTGCTTATTTATGCATTGCCCTGATCTCTCTCGTTGACTCCTGGCTGCCAGGGAATGCTTGGGCTGCCAGCACAGCACTTCTCTCACCAGAGCTGGGGTCCAGATGGAGCTGGCTTCACTAACTGTGTGAGTTCTGCTGATGTCATTTCCTCCTTCTGTCTGCACGCTTTTTTAGTGCACCAAGGGGGATGGTTCTGCAGCTGGCAGGAATTCTCATACAAGCTGGTGATGCTGTGAGTCTAGGACTCCTTGAGTCATCCATTCACGTGCCAGCGTATATACACACACACACACGGAGCTATGACTGCCGACCATCTCCCACAAGCACACCTGCCTGCCCACACATGAGCACAGGTACCCTTTCCTAGCTGCTGCCTAGCATTCATACTACACCAATCCATGTAGTATCTGAGCTCCATTGCCCCACTCCCACGCTTACACTATAAGTCATCCACTAGCACGTAAGAGGAAGGAACAGTCAAACTCCTAGTAGACATCTCATTTCATCTCGTATCTTTGCAGTTCCGAGGACATCTCTGAGGTCTTCACTTTCCACATGGAGATCTTCCCTGGGACAGACTCCCGATGCCACTGATGTTACAGCATAATCTGTAACTTGGCTGGAAATGTAAATGGCTCTTCAATGACTCATTAATGACACAACCAAGCAGCAGAAGCATTGATCTGCACAGCCTGAGGGGAGGGGGATGTTCTTCTGCGCTCAGGGTGCCAACCTGCGAAGCAGATGGGTCTGTGAGCGTTTCATTCTCACCAACCCCACTGTTGTTTAAAGGGCCAGACAGTGTGCTTGCAAATGAAGTTACTGG
The DNA here is from genome assembly GCF_003597395.2 of Chelonoidis abingdonii. Classification (NCBI taxonomy): domain Eukaryota; kingdom Metazoa; phylum Chordata; order Testudines; family Testudinidae; genus Chelonoidis; species Chelonoidis abingdonii. The sequence goes on from NC_133791.1 coordinate 14,552,368, forward strand.
GGTGAAACGTGCCACATTAGAATCCGATTCTCCTCTTGTTTACAGCAGATTTACTCTGGTGTAACCAGGGGCGGCTCTAGGCATTTCGCCACCCCAAGCACAGCAGGCAGGCGGCGTTCGGCTTGCCTGCGGGAGATCCACCGAAGCCGCAGGACCAGTGGACCTCCCGCAGGCAAGCCACCGAAGGCAGCCTGCCTGCCGCCCCAGTGGTGCCGACAGAGTGCCCCCCATGGCTTGCCGCCCCAAGCATGCGCTTGGCGTGCTGGGGCCTGGAGCCGCCCCTGGGTGTAACTCTGTTCATTTACTCTTGACTGATACTGGGGTAAATGAGAGGAATCAGGACCCATGCTTGCACCTGAGAATGCAAATTATTGATACTGGGCCTATTCCTGAGCCTTGAGTGCTCTATGCACGGAGCCCAAGGTATGGAAGAGATTGGCCTGTGGTAGCTTGGTGCTTTCCCAGGTTGGCTGCCACCTTTCGCTCTAGCTTAAAGCTTTCATTAAAATAAAAATTAATCTCTAGGTCCTCTGGTTCTATATGACTGAAACAACAGATCCATTCACCTCAATTGGATGTTAACCCTGAATCCTAAATGATAACAGTATAACCATGAACACTTACATTTTTGGCAGCTGATTAAGGTACGCAAACAAACAAAAAAAAAGGAGAGGGGCAATCGTGTTATAAGGATTCTTATAATTTTGGCATAATGAGTTGGTGCCTCTTGAGAGATGGCGTTTGGGAAGTGGGTGGAGCTTGTGAGAGTACCACTTTTTTTTTCTTTTTTTGGTGTAAAAAAACCAGCCTCGAGGATATAGATACAAGATGAATCTTAGGTTTGGCAAAGGATCTTGTTTTTATTTTGCTGGGGAGCAGGAAGAAGGGGTGGGGCTAGGTTCTTTTGTTTCCTAAACCTCTCTGGGTTGTTGTCTCTGAAGAGCAGGACTCTGTGTCCCCAAGAACAGTGTCTATGCCTATGATACCTAGCTCGGAGAGGGAGGCTACAGTGTGCATGGGAGGACAGGCTGGGGGGATTTTGGCTGAAGTAAACAGAAGTTAGACGGGTTATCCTGGATTTTTTTATTCAGGCCCAACCCCTTAGACCCGCAATCTTATTCTACTCTTCCCCTAAGCTCCCTCTAGTATTCTCAGGTGTACATTGCACCTCTGAGCCCTGCTCCACTTCTCTAACTAAGCGAGTTGATGCCTTGCACAAGAAGGCCAGTTGCACCCGTGAAAAACGGGGTGCGTGATGGGGGAATCCTCACCTGTTCAATGAAACTGGGGTACACCAGAGCCAGAGAGCCAAGTGGAGAGTGGGGTGTGAATGTGGTTGCAGCCACACACCCTTGCTGTGGCAGTGGGGGAATAACTTCCTCCTTCATTGTCTAGTCTCCAGGGCCAGCAGCTACTTGAAAATAATGTTATTGATGATCAGATTCTCTGGTAGACAGTCCTTGGTTGTTGGCTGGCTCCAGACAGCCTGATTTTTAACTCGCCTGGTGATATACAACTGCAGATATGTGTGTTCTGCCCTACGGCCAGACCGGCTGTTACCTGTAGGGGTGACTTGCCCTATCTCCATCTCTAACACAACCGCAGGGATGTCCTGTCTTGTCTTCAGGCAAGACTAGTACATTCACAGGGGTTATGTCCACAAAAGTATTTTGCCCCATCTAGGCACTGCTGATTTGTCTACAGTGCCAGTGCTGATACCACAGCCCCAATGAAGAGCACTGATTCCATCTTTTGCCTTGCTAGACTTTATGAAAGATGCTAATGCTTACTCAGCCCACTGTACAGATGGGGAAACTGAGGCCTGTCTTACCTACAAAATTACACCAGTTTAACTAAGGGTGAGATTTTAAACCGAGTTACTTAAACAAGTGTAATTCTGTGTGTGGATACCCTGAAATCAGTTTAAAAGCATCTTAAACCAATATAAGTTAAGTTGGTTTGTAATCAGTTTAAGCTGAATTGATTTAAGGGCTTGTCTACAAGACTTGTTCTGCGTTAATTGCACCTTTATAGCCACATGTTGTTAATGAAGTACAAGGCCCCCAATGGGGCTACAGTTTCACCCGCATAAAAGTACTTACGCTGGTCTAGATATTCCTGTGAGAGAAGGGGGAAAAGTTATGCCAGCCTGGGCCACTAGAGGTTGTGTCTGTGTAACGGTACCAGTTTAAAAAAAAGTAAAGAAAAATCAGACCTGTCAAAAATAGTTCTACTAGCACAAAATCTGTGTGCAGACCATTCCGAGGCATGGCAGGGCTTGCGCTGATTAAACTAAATCTGCTTCTAAATCCATTTAGTTAAATTGGTGCATACGCTCAGCGTACATCCACACTGCAAGCAGAAGTGTGAGCGCAGCTCAGGCAGGGATACCTGCGGCGGCTTCAATCTAGCCAGCCTGGCTAAAAATAGTAGCATCCATGCACCGGCAAGCGCTTCAGCAGGGGCTGCACAAGCCTACCAGGACCCTGGGTACGTACTTGTGTTGCTAGCCTGTGCTGGGGTGCATGCTACCTTGTCTTCACTGCTAGTTAGATGTAAGCTGGCACGGGTAATGTTGACCCAAGGTGCAGTCACACCACTGATTAAATAAAAATTAAATAATTGGAGATATACCAATCTCCTAGAACTGGAAAGGACCTTGAGTCCAGCCCCCTGCCTTCACTAGCAAGACCAATTTTTGCCCCAGCTCCCTAAGCGGCCCCCTCTAGGATTGAACTCACAACCCTGGGTTTAGCAGGCCAATGCTCAAACCACTGAGCAATCCCTCCCCCAATGCAATGTAGACAAAGTGCCTGTTTGCACCCAAGCCCTAAGGGACAGGAGTATCTTGTCCAAGACAGCAACCCCAGTCTGCAGCTGAGCTAGGAATAGATCCCAAGTCTCTCAACTCCCAGGTGGGTGTCCATTCCACTAGACTACACTGTCTCCCTTGGCAGGTGCCTGTAGACATTTTCTAGCCTTTTCTGAGGCACTCCTGCTCTGACACACAGTGGCCTTGCTTTCCTCTGGAAACTCACCCAATCCCTGCTCCCACTGTCAGCTCCCCGGCTCTGCCTCAAGCCCAGGGCCGTGCTAGTGTCATATCAAGGCCCTTCGGTGGAACCCAGCCGAGTCCAATGGGTAACAGACTAAAGAGATAGATCCTTGCAAGGAGTCAGGGCATAGAAAGCTCGAAGCGACAGAGAATTATAATTCTTTACCGTCCCGTTGTTTTCACGGCTAAATACCAAGGAAGCCAATAAGCTAAAAACACACTTGCAAAGCAGGCTAGCCACAGCGCGGTCTGGCAGAGTGCTAAATATCCCTCTGCCATCGGCAGCGTGGGAGCGCCATGCTCTGTCCCCGGGCTTATTAATTAATGATATCAGCCAGGCAAAGGAGCGGCTGTTTCAACTGACAGATTGAGCACAGAGTGGTGGTCCTGGCTGGGGAATTTTTTTCCATTATGCAAAGCGGATTTGAATAATTAAATTTCCAGCCACACTTTCTGCCATTTTTTATGCTGTTGCGGGAGCAGGAACCAGAACAGCAAGTCCCAATTCCCGGGAAAGGGTCAGCAGGGCAGGGCTGTGTCTCTGGGCATAGCAGAGAAGGGACGAGACTTGGGCGTTGTCATGGGCTGTGGGTGAACCTCGGGCTTGGGGAGGCTAGCCCCCATCCCGGACCACCCTTTTTACCGGAAGCCCTGCCTCTCTCTACCAGAGTCCCCCTCTCCCAGCACAGCAGCCCCCCCCAGGCCATCTGAGTGCCCCCAGCTCCAAAACGCCAGGCAAGTGAGTGGGCAGCATGCTCCTCCGTCTCTAGTGCACCGGGCAAGCAGTGTGGCCTCCCTCCCCCATCCCTGAAGAGCAGGCCAGCCCCCAGTAGCCTCCCAGCCCAGCCTGGGACCCCAGCCACAAGGGGGAAGAGTACCCCACCACAGTACAACCCAGGAAGCAAGAAGGGGCTTGGGAGCGAAGCGTGGGCGGGGCCACACAAAGCTGTTTGGTGAGGCCCAACCTCCCGCTGCCTTCGATACCTGCCACACATGGGTGTCGTGAATAGGAAGGGGTTTCTTTATTGAGGCCTCTGGGCTAGGGGAAACCTTGCATCCCAGCTAGTACCACTTCCTGTCACCACCCAGGGGCTCCTGAATCAAGCATTTGTGGAAGGCCCTGATGACTCCAATGCTAGGTTGATCCCAATCCCCAAGAGGGCCCGCAGGGTATATATAGTGTTACAAGTTTACATGGAAAGCAGAGAATCTGCTAACCGAATTTAAAATCCTAACACATCTCTTAAGAGACAATCTGGAGATTGGCCCTGTTATGTTTGCCACAAAGATTTCTGGTGATACATAGGTCGTATTGGCCAGAAGGACCATTAGGATTATCTCACATCACCTCCTGCATTACATGGGCTCCACCCCCATGATTCCTGACTCAAACCCAAAAACAGTGGCCTCTCTCTCAGTATCTCTGCCGAGGCTGTCAAGGCTGCTCATTACCACACTGAATTTATTCCAGGCCCGCTTATGTGTTTATATAACAGATGATGGACAGAAAATGTAACGTGCAAATGCAAAGAAATGCAGGTTTCACAGACCTCCTTGCTGTTCATGTGAGTGGGGGCGGCGGGGAGGACTCTTCTTCTGAAAGGATGAGATGCAATCGCTCGGCCTGTGCCATTAAAAATGAAACATCCTCCTCTGAGAGCCACTGAAATCCACGGACGAGAAAATGGAAACAGTGCCTGGGCCGTGCTCCAAAATGGAGCTTGCTGACTTTCTTTGCCAATGCTGCCCTTTATGTTTCAGCACCTGTCTCCTACGGGGGGAGTGTAAAACAGAGACACAACTGTAGTAAAAGGAGCCCCTGAGATATAAACCTTGGTATCAGAGGCCTGGTATGAGGCCTAAGGCCTGAACTAAAGTAATGGTCAAGACTTTGATAACATAAAGCAAAGTTAAGCTGTGAGCCAGAGGCAGGCCCTGCTCACAGAAGCTGGCAAGGAAAGGGCTGATGCTGCAAAAAGAGACATACCTAAAAGGTACTGGACACCAGATATCAGAACATTCGCATACTTGTACACTCCACACAGATAACAAGGAACAAGCTGACCCATCCCAATGACAGGGCCAAAAGGGTAATATGATGGATGGAGTTGTTTTGTTCGAACCAACATGTACAAGGTGAGAGGCAGCACCTTACTATGTAGAGGGGTTGCACCTCATACGTCAGGAGTGATATGTAACTTGTTTGTACCTGTGTATAAGAATGCATCCCTGGGGCGGTGTCTTTGTCCAGCCTAGGGGGCAGTGGAAAGTCCTGCCACTGACTGAACTGAGTCCATTGCCAGGGGGCACATATTCGTAGTGTGCCCTATAGAGTAAAGTCTAGAGGGAACTATTACTGTGCTTCGTTTGACAATAAACCTGGCCAACGTGCCTTCATACTTTACTAGAGTCTGTGGTCATTGGGGGTTCTCCTGGGGTCTGCTGTGTCAGCGATCTGCGCAAAGCTGGGGCAGCACACAGAGGGAACACACACGTAGCCGACTGGTATCAACATTGAACAGAACAGAGCATCGCACTGGGAGCATCTGACGACAACAATATTCACAGGGAGGCAACAGAACTGTCAGAAGTGGATCGGAAGCTGCTAGGGTCCCAGGGCAGCAATGACTGGAAAGATCAGCCCCAACTGGGACACTGGATGCAAACCCACCTGCCTCTGACACTAAGGGCTCTTGGATTTGAGTTCAGAACTGGAGCCCACAGCCCCAGCCTGTCTCTCATGATACCCAGCTGAAAGTTTACCAAGCTGCTGGAAAGAGTGTTGGAAAGGTCTGTATCCATGATACTTGTGTCAGCTGCAGATGAACAGTGGGTCTGTAAAAAGAATAGGAGTACTTGTGGCACCTTAGAGACTAACAAATTTATTTCAGCATGAGCTTTCGTGAGCTACAGCTCACTTCTTCCGATGCATAGAATGGAACACACAGACAGGAGATATTTATACATACAGAGAACATGAAAAAGTGGAAGTATGCATACCAACGGAAAGAGTCTAATCAATTCAGATGAGCTATCATCAGCAGGAGAAAAAAAACTTTTGAAGTGATAATTAAAATGACCCATAGAAGGCATGAGGAGAACTTAACATAGGGAAATAGATTCAATTAGTGTAATGACCCAACCCACTCTGTTTAGACCTGAGTTAATTGTATCTAATTTGCATATTAATTCGAGTTCAGCAGTCTCTTTTTGGAGTCTGTTTTTGAAGTTTTTTTGTTGCAAAATTGCCACCTTCAAGTATGTCACTCAGTGGTTAGAGAGGTTGAAGTGTTCTCCCACTGGTTTTTGAATGTTATGATTCCTGATGTCAGATTTGTGTCCATTTATTCTTTATAGAGACTGTCCGGTTTGGCCAATGTACATGGCAGAGGGGCATTGCTGGCACATGATGGCATATATCACGTTAGTAGATGTGCAGGTGAACGAGCCCCTGATGGCGTGGCTGATGTGATTAGGTCTATGATGTGTCACTTGAATAAATATGTGGCACAGACGCTGGCATCGGGCTGTGTTGCAAAGATAGGTTCCTGGGTTAGTGTTTTTTGTTGTAAGTATGCGTGCTGGTGAGTATTCATTTTCAGGTTGGAGTGTCTTATAGCGGGGACTGGCCTGTTCCCAAGATCTGTGAGAGTGAGGATCATTCTTTAAGGATAGGTTGTAGAGTCTTTGATGATGCGCTGGAACGTTTTAGTTGGGGAGCTGTAGGATGAATGGCCTAGTGCGTTCTGCGTTCATTTTCTTTGTTGGGCCCTGTCCTGTAGTAGGTGGCTTCTGAGGTACTTTTCTGTGCTTCTGTCAATCTGTTTTTTTCACTTCAGCAGGTGGGTATTGGAGTTTTAAGAATGCTTGATAGAATTGTAGGTGTTATCTCTCCTGTCTGAGAGGATTGGAGCAAAGATGGTTGTAATCTTAGAAGCTGGCTGTAGGACAATGGATCATTCGGTGTAATGGCTGGCATTGGAAGCTGGAGGCATGGTAGGAAGTATAGCGAGTCAGTGGGTTCCGGCCCGTGATAAGGGTGGTGTGTGTTTATGTGGCCATGCTTATAGACAGTACGTGTCTAGAAATACGGCTTGTGTGGATTGGTCTAGGCTGAGTTGATGGGCGATTGGAAATTGTTAAAATCACCGGTGATTCCTCGAGGGTTCTTTTCCATAGTCAGATGATGAAGATGTCATCAATGTAGCCTAAAGTGAGTAGGGGCGTTAGGGAACAGAGCTAAGGAAGCGTTGTCTAAGTCACCATCAAAGATGTGCAACACTGTGGGCCATGCGGTTACTCATAGCAGTGCCCACTGAATTGAAGGTATATATATTGTCCCCAAATGTGAAATGTTGTGGGTAGACAAAGTCAGCAAAAGTTTAGCCACCAGGTTAGCGTGGAATATATCGGGGATACTATTCCTGATGGCTTGTAGTCCATCTTTGTGTGGAATGTTGGTGTAGATGGCTTCCACATCCATAGTGGCCAGGATGGTGTTTTCTGGAAGATCACTGATGGACTGCGGTGGATCTGTGCATCCCAGGGTTTGTCGTCAAAGAGCATCAGCCAGCAACAACCCTCACACCAGATTGGTTCCAGACCAGGCACTGGTGTAGGCTGCAGCCCAGGCCTTAGGAACAACAGATGATAGCAGAGCGGCTGCATGGCCTGTGAAGTGCATGAGAGACAAAGCAGGATCAGCCCTGCTTGCCCTGAGGAATGGTCAGCAACAATATCAGTGATGGGGGCGAATGATCTTGCCCTGCCTTCTCCAAGGCACCTTCAGTCCACAGAAGCTGTAAGGTGGGCCAGCCCAGCCCTGCCCACTCCAGAGAGCATCTGATCAGGGGCAGCGGCAGTGGCAGTAGCAGAAAGGGGTTGGCCTTGCTCCTTGCAAGAACCTGGTAACCAACACCAGCAGCCCTCCCACGTCACATAGTCTTCGAGCTCCGAGCCCGAAGGTCTGCACTGCAATTAAACAGCCCCTTTGCCCGAGCCACCTGGCATGCGCCAGTCATGGGTGTCTAATGCAGTGTAGACATACCCTCAAAGGCTTGGGCTGAGAGTGAATGGAGAGTGGGAAGGCACATAGCAAGCTAAAGGCCTGACTGACCGCAAGGGAGGTTTCTGGCTCAGATTCTCCCCTTGCTATAGATGAGATAATTCCATCCTTGCTTGAGAACTTCCAACCCTAGGATGCCTCAGCATTTTGAAAATCCCACTAGGCATCTGTCTACATCTTTAGCTTTCAGAATCTGGCTCCACCCTAGTGCATGGGCTGTTGCATCAACTTTCTTATCAGCAATCGGCCCATGTTGCAAAGTTCAGCTTCCCAACACTCTGGGGTGTTTGGCTCCAGGGTTTTGGTTCAGCTCATGACCCAGATAAAAGCTAGCTGGAAAGTTTAGATTCAGATCAGGCTCTGATATGGAAACAGCTATTTGAGTAGAACAGGATTGGCAACTTGAAGGGCTGCTGGTTTATTATGGCATTTCTTTAGGATAAATTCCAGGCTGGTTATGGTGAAAAAGCCTTGGCCATTTGAGCTGGTAATTTAGAACCAGACCATGATGATGTATCAGCCTCTCACATGCTGTGTTATCACATCGCAGTGTGATGCTGTCATAATGCAGCATTAGCTCTGATATCACTCAGCCAATTTCTAACAAAAAATAAGGATTAACCCAAACAGAGCTTTTAACCCAAAAAGGATGGTGAGCCAGACGCTGCCTAAAATCCACGAGAGGGACTCTGCTATTCATTTCACAATGGAAGACAATCGGCTACCATGGGGATGGATGGCAGTATGAACCCTAAAAAAGAAAGAAAGAAAGAAAGATCAATAGATGCCCACTAACAGTCTCTGGGCACCAATGACGTAGTGATATAACAATTGTCATCATAAGACGGTTTTTTGCTGCAGGATCAGTGAAGAAAGGTAGCACTTCCAGGACTTCTACACATAAACCTTAGCAGGAATGAGATAAGATTGTTAGAATTGACCCCTGTCGCCACTCCCACCACATGCTTCCCTCCCTTCCACCAGAGGGTTGGAATTCAATATCTGCGCATCATAAGCTTTATGGTTTCCATCACATGCCCTGTTTTATCTTCATCGCCTGGTTAACAGTGTGTTTCATTTGCAGCAAGGAAGGGTGGATCTGACAGGGGGTTGTGCATTTTGAAAAGGTTATGTAAATGCTCTGCAAATGTCTCATGATTTCCTCCACACACAGAGGGCTGCAGGCTTTAAGGCTGAGATCTGAGCCTTGGATGGGATTGAACCCTTTCCCCAAAGCTTGTTCACATTATTAAAATTAACTCTCATCCCAAACATGCTCTGCGATTATTACCTTCTGTTCCACATTTCCTGAGCTGTGTTCTCAGGCAGGGTAACATATGCTTGGAAAACATATGAAGATAGTCAAACTAATGAGGCATGTGGTGCGAATCTGCAGATCCCTCATACACCAACCCTGTTGCTCTTGCCTCTTTCAGATCCAGGTGTGCTGAAAAGGAGCAGGCTATCCTGGGGCGTAATCTCAGAGGGTCTTAACCCTACAATTCCTTCTAGCAGGATCCTGTAGATTTCTAGAGGTAGCTCATTATTGGATGCATTTTCCATAACAAAGGCCCCTCCTTCTGGAAGTGGATTGCAGCTTGAGAAATTGCCACTGACGTTGTATTTCACTTGATGCTTCACTGCCCAGGGTGTGGTTCTGTTACATGGGCATATTTGATATTGCTGGAGTCAGAAGGAGGAAGGCCTTATTGCTGAAGATGATCTCTGGGTGTGGAACCCCTTAATCCAATTGCAGAACACAGGTGAGTCAGCGATTTTATCTCCAGTACGTGCTGATGCAGCACAAATCTAGGATTTTGAGTCCCTAAAACACAGAGGGTGCCTCTTGGGATGCGGGGAGAGGAGGGGTTGGAAGCCACCCCCTCTCCAGTCTCCAGAGCAGTCCTGAACATACTCAGAACATCAGTAAACCAAGATAAACACAACGGGATTGTACGCAGAGATGCAGAGTCAATGTTATGAATATGTTGAAGTGTCAGCTAGATTTGACAGCTGAAATCTACCGAGCTAGGTGTGCCAGTTCGAATTTATTGCCAACATTTGAATGGAATTAATTACGATAACCCCTTCTATGGAGATGGAGGAACGCTAGCTCAGGCTATGTCTACACAAGAGACCTGACAGTGGCAAAAGCGTACTGGAGAGAGTTCTCCCATTGACATAATAAACCACCCCCACTGAGTGGCGGTAGCTATGTATATGCTGTTGTCGTGCTTTAATGAAGACATTCTAAGACCCATGGGTGACACCTCTCCCTTCGGCTAGTTAATCCACCTTCCCAAGAGGCAGTACGGATGTTGACAAGAGAAGCTGTTCCATCGACATAGCTCTGTCTATGACAGGGGTGAGGTCAGTATAACTACATCACTCTGGGGGGTGGATTTTAGCTGAAGTCGCTGTCACTTAGGTCGAGCGTGTCTTTACCAGACTCACCAAATCAACACTGCTGCATCGATCGCAGCAGTGCCGATTTAGCTGGTAGCGTAGGAGGACTAATCTGCCAAGGAGTGAGGCTGCACCTTGTTTTGAAGCACTTTTCGGATTGCAGTCCTTGCCATTCTTAGTGTTCAGTTTGAATTTGGTTAGTTTGAAACATCCAAGCAATTGCTGACTGTTATTCTTTGAGGATCTCAAAGGCCAATTTACCTGGTCTGGCAAAGGAGAAACATTCATTTAGGATTACTGGGTAAAAATCCAAAATATGGTTCCTTGGGGTCTCACTAGAAAGAGTGCAGATTCAACCAGGGAACTTTCAGCTACTTCTATTAAAGAACACAAAAGGAAACACAATCTCAGACAGGAAACCTCAACAGGGCAGCTCTTCTGGAGTCTCCAGCATCTCATATGATGATCTCAGTTTTATGACCTGTTTTCAGGGTTGGTTAGAGAGGGAAACTCTCTAATTTCCTATTGGACACTTGGCAATCAGCTCTTGGATTTCAGCTCTTTCAGTTTCTTGCCTGCTTCTGTCAATATCTACTAACTAGATGGTGTGGGTGGGTCATAAAAAAATCAAAGGTATTTTTATCTGAGGTTTTTTACATTTTATTCATTTCAAGGATGGTATTTCTCTATTATCCAGACTAGTAATTGCAATTCCCTTCCTTTGAAAGGGATTTCTTGTCATATTTCAGTGTTAGGTGTTTATATCTTTCAATATTCCTTGTCCTGCTGGTGCTATACAATGCATATCACCTCTAGAGTGCAACAATCATCTGATGAGAAAAGAAAATCCCTTATAATTCTTCTATTATAGTGGACATGGTCCATACATTCTTTGATTATATCCAGTATCTTTCATTCCACATTGTTCAGCACTTACTATCTGCCCCAGAGACACCATCCACACATATAGAGAGACAGCATGTTTGATTCATAAGGCAGACAAATGTACCATTTCTAATTTGGGGTGAAAACACGTAATCAGGAAACTTAACCCAACTAACGCAGCAAGCTATTTCTAAGTGGTTTAAGCTTCCCTACCCACCTCTGGAACTTGATTCACTCTCAGGATTAAATGGGTCACTCTGCATAGGAAAGCAGAGTGTTCCTCGGTCAACCATGTGGGGGTTCTCACTGCCCATGCAGCGATACACACATTTGAGCCGTATGTAAATTATGAGATCCTTGTCTAAATGACTAACAATCCTTTTATTTAGACATCTCCATTTGTGTTCCTGGAGGAAGAGAAACTTCAGATTTAGCTTATCTGGGATTCCTTAGACAAAGCGTTTCACATGGTGTGAAGCTCTGTTTTGCTCAGTTTCTAGGTGGAGTTTAGAATGAGGCAGGCCCTGTTTGGGGAGAAATAGAGGTGGGCAACTACAATCTAGCTTGTCATTGTGATAAATCAGCTTTTCAGATTCGAGAGGCAGAAGTAACTAGAGTTATGGACAATAATCAAGGCCTATTTGACAGCTATACATCTCACAGGTGACAGCAGGGTCTGGTGGATGGGGGACTGGCTGTGGACAAAGAGGACAAGGGTACTGATCCTGGTTTTCCAACATGCTGGGTTGACTTTGGGCATGTCATTCCCCACCTCTGCTCCCCTCCCATCCTTTGTCTGCTTACATTCTCCTAAGCTCTTCCAGGGCAGGGACTGTCTCTCAGCAGATGCTTGTGCAGTGCCCAGCACAATGGGGCCTTGATTTTGACAGGGGCATCTGGGAGCTCTCCCTATTAATTAAGTTTATTATAGTAAATACTTTGGAAAAACCTTGTAGTTAATTGATGCGACATTTCGGACTGAGGAGTTTGCTACCATCCCAGGATGTGCCAGCAGAACAAATCACCCCTTCACTATCTTCACCCCACAAGTGCCCAAGAAGCTCTACCCTCCTTCTGATTGTTTTCAGCATTGCTTGGTAGGTAGACATTAGCGCTGATGCTCAGGAGAATTGCATGCTGCACAGAGCCCTACTTAGAACTATGGAAGCTACAGGTGGACTGGGAAGCCCCACACGTCCTTCTGTCACCTCCCAGAGACCAAAGCTGGATTGCTTCCTACCACCTGTTTTGCTAGAGCTTTGTTCCATCTGCTTTTAAACTGGTCAGGCCATGGGACTGTCATCATGCCCCAGGGAAGAGTATTCCCAATCTAAGGTCCCCAACAGATGGACAGACCCCTGCAGTACGTGCAGTGGACACCACTGAAGCTGGGCTATACACCTTCAGATCTCACTGTCACAAGGCCTCTCTTGATAACTAGCCTAAGCACTTCTCTTCTGAATTTCATCCCATTGCTGTTAGCTTGATACCTTGCTGTTAGCTCAATACCACCCTCCATTGCATTGGCACACTTCAGTTATCATAGAATCATAGAACTGGAAGGGACCTTGAGAGGTCATCTAGTCCAGTCCCCTGTACTCGTGGCAACATTAGGTATTATCTAGATCATCCCTGAAAGGTTTTGTCTAGCCTGCTCTTAAAAATCTTCAATGATAGAGATTCCACAACCCACCTGGGCAACTTATTCCAGTGCTTAACCACCCTGACTGTTAGGATGAGCTGAGATGAGACTGGTGTCTCTTTATGCTGGAGGATGTTAAGGGGAGCCACCAACCAGTTCTTTGATCCATAGATAACTACAAAGGAGCTTGAAGCTGTGGCTGTACTAAACAGATGGCAGGGGCTCGCCATCTCCCGAGTTTCTCCCCAGATCAATAGGTTTCTGGCCTAGAATGATCCCTGAAATCCTGGAATTCATCGGCTGTGACATTAAAAAGCTATCACGTTACAGACAGACAAACTGCAGAAATGACCTCAAGCTTACTAGCTTGGACAGCCAGCCTGGATTTGATTGACACACCCAGAGTGATTGATTGGCAGTCCATATTGAGCCATGATCAAGTTAAACAGCAAAATGTCAAGGATAAAAAAAAACAATGTTTTCCCATGCAGCTTGTGGGAGGGAACTCAAAAGCAGCAAACAGGAGGCAGAAAAGCAGAAACCAGAGAGGAAAAAAATCCCCACGCTTCCTAAATAACGTAGGATCTATAAATAAACCAGTTAACAAGCACCAGCTTTGGGGGAGATTTTAAATCTGCCGAAAGAGACCCTGTCACTATAAAATTCAAGCAATTAAATAAGGATTCCTTATCTCTGGCACCAATAATATCACAGAGAATGAAAATGTTAAGTTTTGTGTTCAGATATGTAGTGAGGCCAAGTGGCCTCCCTCCCAGCCGGACAGCGAAGGACCATTACACACCCCTTGGAGGGCGGAGCCTAGATTGCCCCGCCCCTCTCGCCAGAAGTACCAGAAGTAGAGAAGGCAGCCTTGCAGAACTGTTGCAGAAAAGCCTGCACAGAAGGAGGATGCTCTTCCTGTTCTCTGTATCCCTGAGAGGAACCTACACCTGGCTGTTCCCAATGCTCAGATGCTGACGAGGACTGGCCTGGAGTACCAGCTGCCGTGTACCCTGTGGAACCAGAAGAGACCTGGAGACCATAGGTACCGAACCCCAGGGAGGCAGGAAGTAGCCCAAGGGCACCCACGGAGCAGCTGGCTGCTGAGCCCAGCGTGGCTCAGTCGGCGTGTTGCGGCTGGATCCCCACTGACGCAGGGGCAGCCACTCCAGGGCTCTGGACTGGGATGTGGTGAAGTAGGGTGGGCCCGCGTCCCCCTGCCATCCCACCCCAGGGTGGCTGACCCCCTATACTGTGCAAGGAGGCTCCAGCTCAGGAGGGGAGCTTCCCTTACCACTCACCTGTAGACTGTTTGTTGGCTGCCTGCGCTCTGCCCAGGCCAAAGCCAGCCCTTAGAGACTGTGTTGGTTGTTAGCTATTGGAGCTCCGCCCCAGCCACGACCAGTCCTGATAGACTGTGTTTAAGGGCTGACTACTTGAGCTATCCAAGCCCAGGCTAAAACTGGATAGTGACCATTAATCACTCAGCCCTATAGTGGGCACTCGGCTGTCTCGCAGACTCTGGTCCTGGCCCGACAGGACCAGCCTGAGTGGCCTCCCTCCAAGCGGAAGAGAGGGGAACCATTACAAGATACTATGGAGATAACTGTGTTATCTATAACCTTTGGTAATGTATTTTTCACCATTTCTAATGTTTGTTTAATTCTTGAATTTTGCTCAATTCTGACCTTCCGACTAGACTGGTTAGTTTCACAGTGGTATGTAGTCAATTTCACTTTCCAGCTCTCAGGCACAGCCCAGCACAATACTGCTGTGGGTAGGTTCATTCATGACCTTTAAGGAGAAGGATGAAGTCACCCTTTCAACCCCCAAGGCATTTTCATGAGGTTTAATAACCCCACCCCACTCCAAATGCAAACACACAAACAAAACCCCATTACATTCTGGGCCTTACATTGCAGATAGGATAAAGCCCATTGGAAAGTTCTTCTCTTTTAATGTGAGGGATCTGGTTTGGAAACCAAGCCATTTTATATTATTATTTTGGTTGCTTTTCTTTTATCCTAGTATTCCAGAGCTGCATGGCATTCTTGCTGGTGTCGTAGCATAAGCTGTTGGAAGTGAAAGCAGGGGACTGTGCTTGCCTGGGTGTTATTTGTAGTGTGGGTGGGAAGGGAAGAGTGACAACAGTGTGTTTGCATGAATAGGAGGTGTGTGTGTGCAGATGTGCCATGTACGAATGTGGCGTATTTGCATGCAAATGGAGTGCTTGTGTGTATAAACATAGTGTCTATGTATATGGATGGATGTCTGTGTTGGAAGGAAAAAGGGAGAACAAGCTGCATGCCGGTACTTGACTTATATTGCAATAGTCCTATGCAAATTTCCTGGATTTTGTAGCCCCAGAAAATTGGATTTCAACTGGGGAAGAATGCTCTGAAGGACTTTCATCTGGAAATATGCAGTACTACGAGTTCCTCAGCCTGTGTGTGGATACACCAGGCTCCTCTGGCTTATGCAGGAATGGAAACACAGGAACAAAGGCCTTATCCTTTACAGGTTTTGGAGTTCAGGGTGCCCATCAAGTGTCCAACCTACTGGTTTTAATGACAATTATTTACACTTTGCTAAAATGGGGTCTCTCCTCCTCCCCCCCCACAACCATCTGCGAAGAGCTTAGGGGGAATGTGCTCTCTGCTCAGCAACATTAACAAGGAAAGGAATTAGAAACCATTGAAGGCATTCCAGAGACTTACCAACTAGAACTAGAGAAGCAGTGCCTGGCTGTAAAACAGCTTTCTTAAGTCTGCAGCTGGTTAGCTCTGATGCATTTAAAGGAGCAGTCCCTAGAAAAGCATGCTGGGAAAATAGTACTTACAAGAGGGCAGGCAAGCTGGTCTCAGAAAGACACCAAAGGAATCAGGAAGTTACTATGAAAAGTACTCTTGAATTGTACATTTCCCTGCTATACCAAGCGCCCCTTATATGGGGATGTTCCATCCTTGCTGGGCCCTTCTGTTGGCCAGTTTCTCAGTCCCCTCGGCACTTGGTCTCAGAGATGACGAAGATCTGATGGCAGCACCAGCCATAACCAAAGCCAGGATGAATGACTTCTGCCTGTCTTCATGTAGTTCCCGTGATTGTACCTAGACCACTTTGCACAGGGGTTTTCTATCCAGAGGTAGTGTGGTCTAGTGGGCTGAGCTCAGGGTTGGCCCATCTAAGTGGTGATGAACACAGTATAAGTGCCTGCATCCTGGGTAACCAGGAACTCTTGAGTTTGAATTCCAACCCTGCCAAGGATTCACTCCATTGTCTTTTGCAAGTCCCCGAGCATTTCTGTTTCCTCAAGTGTAAAATGGGATGATCTTAATCCAGGGCTCCTCCCAGGCAGCAGTGCCAGTCACAAGCCCTGCTGGCTTGGTGTGAGACACATCAGAGTCACTACTCATTGCTCATTAGGGGGCTGCATCTCACCACCTCCTTTGCCTCCCCTTGATCTGATCTGAAGGGACAGCCACAGGCCCTGGCTGGCTGCACTACCCATCCCGTTGAAGAAGCACGTGCCCCCCTGGGTCTGTCAGCGTCGTCCGGCCCAGATCTCTCATTGGTAATCGCCCCGTGGCTGAGAAGGGCTGCTGGGAAATGGGAAATGAAGAAGCAGCGAGATGTGTGCCTTTTCTGTGCCACCAGGAGGACAGCAAGTGTTTGCAGATTAGCAGCTCTGCCTTGACCATCTGGCCCTCCAAACCCACAGTCCTTGGAAGGGGGTGAGGAATGCTTGATGCCCATTGAGGTGCTTAGCGTGGACTCAGGAGTCCCTTTTCCCCAGGCTTTGGTCCTGGTCAAATGCTGCTATTCTTGGTGTGATGTTTCAAAGGGATTGTTAGGAGGATTATGTCTCAGGCTTAAACCCCAGAGTGAGGCGATGCATTTGCCCTGTCATGGAGACGATGGAATGAAAGAGAGCTGAAACCTGATTAGCATAAAGGAGTCTTCCCAACTCATCCTGAAGCTCAGACACTTATTTCATTATCTGATAGTCCCTCTTTTGTGATCTTCTCCTTTCTGTGAGATGGCTCTGGGGCTGAAATAAACAGCCTGGTAGCCGACCTGGTTGTGTTACCCCTCTTAGCACACGGTATGTCAGACTCCCTTGGCTAGAGGCTAGGTCATTAGAGGATAACAGCCTAGTTCTGCTACCAGCTAATGAAGCTACTCCTTTAAGTCAAGTGCTAAATCTGTGTTGTGGTGCTGAAAATCCAAACTCATCTGATGATTCACATGGGGCAGGTGGGTTGTCACATTTGCACTGTGTTCATGTTAACAGTGAGCTCCCAATTTCCTAGATTCATTCATAGATTCCAGAGCCAGAAGGGACCATTGCGACTGTCTAGTCTGAACACAGGCCAGAGGGCTTCAAAATAAATCTCTGGGACCAGAAGCAGAGGAAGTCCTTTCAACTCTACATTCCTTTCCAGCAAATCCAATCCACTTTCCCATCCGGGTCCTTAATGGCCCAGGATAACATCACAGAGGTATCTTATAGGGCATGCTGCCCCCCAGGCTGTAGCCATATTCTGGCATCAAGTGAATGCACCAGCCACCTTAGCTGTATAGAGATGCAGAGTTTCTAGCTCCTTTCATAGAATATCAGGGTTGGAAAGGACCTCAGAAAGTCATCTAGTCCAACCCCCTGCTTAAAGGGGGGGCCAATCCCCAGATAGATTTTTGCCCCAAATGGGCCCCCTCAAGGATTGAACTTACAACCCTTGGTTTAGCTGGCCACTGTTCAAACCACTGAGCTATCCCTCCTCCCCTCCCCTGAACCCTGGGCTGGCAGCAGCTGAGCGGGGCCAGCTGCTGGGACCCTGCCTGGCAGGGGATGGTGGCTGGAACCCCAGACTGGCAGCGGGCTGAGCGGCTCAGCCCACTCCCGGTCTGGGGTTCTGTCTGCCGCTCCCACTGCTGGTCTGGGGTTCCGGCCACCGGCCCCGCTCAGCCCACTGCCGGTCTGGGGTTCCGTCTGCTGCCCCCACTGCTGGTCTGGGGTTCTGGCCACCGGCCCTGCTCAGCTTGCTGCCGTCTGGGGTTCCGTCTGCCGCCCCCACTGCCAATTGGGGGTTCTGTCTGCTGCCCCTCACTGCCGGTTCAGGATTCCAGCTGCTGGCCCCACTCAGCCCACTGCCAGTCTGGGGTTCTGTCTGCCGCCCCCACTGCCGGTCTGGGGTTCCAGCCACCTGCCCCTGCCGGTCTGGGGTTCCGGCTGCCAGCCCCACTCAGCCCACTGCCGGTCTGGGGTTCTGTCTGCCACCCCCAACTGCTGGTCTGGGGTTCCATCCAGCTGCCAGCCCCGCTCAGCCAGCTGCCAGTCTGGGGTTCCATCTGCTGCCCCCACTGCCGGTCTGAGGTTCTGGCCACCGACCCCGCTCAGCCCACTGCCAGTCTGGGGTTCCGTGTGCCGCCACCAGCCCCGCTCAGCCCACTGCTGGTCTGGGGTTCCGGTCGCCTGCCCCACTCAGCCTGCTGCTGGTCTGGGGTTCTGTCTGCCGCCCCCACTGCCAGTCTGGGGTTCTGTCTGCCGGCCCCTGTAAATGTAAAATGTATGACTGGCACTCGGAACCTTAAATTACAGTAAATAAATGAAGACTTGGCACACCACTTCTCAAAGGTTGCTGATCTCTGGATTAAAGGTTTGTCTGTGCTCCAAGGCTTACATCACCATAGCGATGGGGCTGCAACGGTAACCCCGTGGTGTAGACTCTACGGGGAAGTTGCTCCAATGGAAGCACCCCTTCGGTGGCTGTACTAACTCTGTCTCCCCCAGAGACGGTAGGTGGGCTGGAGGAGGAATGCATCCGCTTGTCTAGCTGTGTCTACACTGGGGATTTTGGTCAGTGTAGCTGTGCTGCTTAGCAGGTGGATTTTCACCACTGCCCTCCCTGAATGCCATAGCTATGTCAACCTAAGTTTTAAGTGTAAATCAGGCCTCACCATCTAAGGGGGGGGGCTGACATATGTCTAAGGCAACATGTACACGATGGGCTAGAGGTGTGATTCCCAGTTCACGTACATGTACTCGTGCCAGCTTGTTGAGAGTTAGCACCAGTATAAATAGCCGAGTAGCCAGGGTAGCACAGGCAGCAGCTACAGTGGTGTGGTTGAAACACAGACCCACAGGGACAGGCAGGTTTCACTTGGCACAGCTAAGCTGTACTGCCACTGCCTGTGCTGCTGTAACCCACTCACTGTCTGGGGGTGGTGTTCTGTCCTAGCTAGTAGCACTGAGACCACTTAGAGAAAGCACCATTAATGAGTCTGTTCTACAACCTTAGCTAACAGCCACTGAGTTGGCTTTTGGCTAATGTACTAAGCTCCAGAGGTCCGCGATTCGATCCCGCCTGCCGGCGACCAGGCTCTGTCCCACTACACTACCACAGCTACTATTTATCCTCGCACTAGCGTTCCTCAGGCTAGCATGAGCATGTGTACACAAGCCAGGAATCACACCCAGCTCACAGCGCAGATGTAGCCCAAATGTTGTCAGGCAGTAGCTCTCTAGGTGGTTGCAAGAGATCTTAAGGCTCAAATCTAGGAGCTGAACCCATCCTTGCTCTCATCAGGGCCACAGAGAGCTACCAAGCTTAATCAGCTGCTCTGGCTTCCAGCAGGCAATTGTGTGTCAGATTCCAGACTCCCCCACTCACCGTCATGCACACGGAGCATGACAGCACTGCTATCGCAACCACACACATCACAGTTCTCAGGAACACTGAGGGCCTGATGCTCATTTACACTAAGGTCCCTTTCACTGTAAAAAGGCCTTAATATAAATGAGAATTTGGCCTCATCTATTCTTCTGGCAAGTTCTGATAAAACCTGAATTATTTCTGGAGTGAACAAGATCTGTAATATTTATAAGATGTGCTGGTGTCAGAAAATATACTGTAAGTACATACAGCCTCCAGCACACACAGACACGATTCACACTGGCTCTTTCGTGTACACTTGACACATACACACTTAGCCATACAGGCACATACACACCTTCTGTATGTATCCTAGGCTTGCCAACTTTCTAATTGCAGAAAACCAAACACTATTGCCCCGCCCCTTGCCCCCCACTTCCCTGAGAATCCACCCCTTCTCTGAGGCCCCACCCTCACTTACCCCATCCTCCCTCCCTCCCTTGCTCACTCTCCCCCACCCTTGCTCCCTCACTCATTTTCAGTGGGCAGGGGGCTGGGGTATGGGAAAGGGTGAGAGCTCCAGCTAGGGGGGCAGGTTTTGGGGTGGGGCCGGGGACAAGGTGTTTGGGGCGCAGGTGGGAGCTCCAGGCTGGAGGGGGCACTGAGGGTTTCGGAGTGTGAGAAGGGACTCTAGGCTGGGGTAGGGGGTTGGGGTGTGGGAAGAGGTATGGGCTCTGGGCCAGGGGTGCAGGTTCTGGAGTGGGGCCAGAAATGAGTGTTCAGGGTGTGGAAGGGGGCTCCAGGCTGGGGGTTGGGGTAGGGGCTCCAGCTGGGGGTGTCGGCTCTGGGGTGAGGCCAGGGATGAGGGGTTTGGGGTGCAGGAAGGGGCTCAGGGCTGGGGACGAGGGGTTTGGAGTGCAGAAGGGGGCTCAGGGCTGTGGACGAGGGTTGGGGTGCGGGCTTTCGGAGGCCATACAGCAGCCCCATTCCCAGAGCCCCTTGCAGCACTAGGAGACGGGGATACCTCAAACTCCTGGTGCCGGCAATGGGGTGACAGAGCACAGAGTAGCCGCTGGGGCATGCAATGTGGCCACAGGAGTGCAAGGAGAAGCAGTCAGCAGCAGGAGAGTCACACACCACCACCCCTCAACAGCCATCTCCAGCTGTCGTGCTTGCGAGTGACGCTATGTAACCCTGCCCTGACCGGCCAATGGGAGCTTCGTCTGTGGGCGGGGGCAGCACGCAGATCCCCCCAGCCACCCCTCCACCTAGGAGTCGGACATGCCAGCCGCTTCCCCGGAGCTGTGTGGAGCTGGGCAGGGAGCCTGCCAGCCCCACTGTGCCACCAATCAGACTTTTAATGGCCTGGTCCACAAAGCTGACTGGAGCCGCCAAGGTCCCTTTTTGACCAGGTGTGCTGGTCAAAAACTGGACACCTGGCAACCCTAACTCCATACTCACCAACAGCTATAAATATTTCATTCAAACAATGGTCAGAGGCTATTAGAAACTCACAAAAAGAAAATTACAATTGAGCCGGGATTTATGGCATTATGCGAGCTGGGCTAAGAGAGGCATGGTCTTGGGATCTGAGCAAAGATGGGGGTTAGGAACTCGTGAGTTAATCTCTGACCCTTCTGAGGCCTTGGGCAAGTAATTTCCACCCGCTCTGCCTTAGTTTCTCCATCTGTAAAACAGGAGTCTGATATTTACCTCCCCTGTTGGTCTGTTGCGAGTTCACGGAGTGCTTTGAAGATGAAGAGTGCAGAGTAAGTGATGACAGAGGCCTTTGTGCTTTGGAGTCATGCCAAAAAATAATGAACTTTCCAAACGTGGGTGCTGAGATGCACATTTAGGTCTAGAATAAGACACCTAATTTTGTGGGTTCTCAGCACCTCTGGAAACGGGGCCACTTATTTACCTGCCTAAATATTGATGCAATTGCCTTCTTTAAGCACCCAGGAAATATTTGCCTCCAGCATCTTTGAAACCAACACTAGGAAGCTGGTATAAGAATCCCACAGCACTGACCCCAAGTGTAGTTGGCAGGGTAAATATTTGTTTCCCCACTGTGGGCTAATTCTAGGTTCTTTTGCTTTGAGTGGACCACAGCACTGGTTTCTCTCCCCCGACAGAGGAACTGTGGGCTCTCTAGTACTTGGACACCACATGCCTGAGCTAAGGTTGCTATGGCAAAGGCCCTTGGCATCTCTCTGCTTTTGTGAGTGCTCGGATTTGTGAGTGCTGGGAACATACCTCACCCCATCACATAACCATGGCCAAAGCAATGTGTAGCCAAGAGCCAGGCAGGTGTCTGCTTGGGAGGCAGCACGGTGGGTTATGGGCATTGCAGGAATGGTCCAGGTGAGGCTGTGAGAAAAGTGGGGTCTCCCTGTGGGTGAGCTCTGAGCTGGTGTGTGTGTGTGAAAGAGAAAGCGAGCTCTGGGCTGATCTGTGTGTGTGTGTGTGTATGTATGTGTGAGTGAGCTCTGAGCCACTGTGTGTGTGTGTGTATGTGAGGGGGGCTCTGGGCTGATGTGTGTGTTTGTGTGTGTGTATGTGTGTGAGTGAGCTCTGAGTTGCTCTGTATGTGTGTGTGTGTGTGTGTGTGAAGGGGGCTCTGGGCTGATGTGTGTGTGTGTGTGAGAGAGAGAGTGAGCTCTGAGCCATTTTGTGTGTGTGTATGTGAGGGGGGCTCTGGGCTGATGTGTGTGTGTATGTGTGTGTGAGTGAGCTCTGAGCTGCTCTGTGTGTGTGTGTGTGAGCAAGCTCTGAGCCACTGTGTGTGTGTGAGCTCTGGACTGATCTCTGTGTGTGTATGTTTGTGTGTATATATGTGTGTGTGAGTGAGCTCTGAGCTGCTCTGTGTGTGTGTGAGCGAGCTCTGGGCTGCTGTGTGTGTATGTGAGAGAGACAGAGAATGCTCTGGGCTGGTGTGTGTGTTTGTCTATGTGAAAGCTCTGGGCTGCTGTGTGCGTGTGTGGCTGCATGATGGAGCAGGCCGGGAGGGGGAGCAGCACACGCAGTTAGGGGATGAATCCCCGCATCCTCTCCTCAGTGCTGTCACAGCAGAAGAAGCCGCGGGACCGGGAGCCAGAGCCCGCTGCGGGGCAGAGCGATCGGGATCGGCGCATCTTCCTCCAGCTGCAGTGAGGTAGGGACAGCGGGACAGGGGCACCCGCCCAGCTGCAGCAGAGCGGGGGGCGGGGTGGGGCAGCTCCATCCATTTGCAGAGGGCAGGCCAGAGGGAGGGGCACCCCCAGCAATCTGCAGTGGGGTAGAGACCGTGCCAATTCCAGGCACTGCAATGGGGTAGAGGCACCTCCAGGCGGGGCAGTGGGATAGGGACTGGGGCCATTCCATGCGGAGCGGTGGGGTAGGGATCGGGACATCTCCAATCGGGGCAGTGGGGTAGGGATCGGGGCCATTCCAGGCGGTGCAATGAGGTAGGGACCAGGACATCTCCAGGCAGGGCAGTGGGGTATTCCCGGCGGGGCAGTGGGATAGGGACCGGGACATCTCCAGGCGGAACGATGGGATAGGGATCGGGGTATCTCCAGGCGGAGCGGTGGGGTAGGGACCGGGGCATCTCCTGTCGGAGCGGTGGGGTAGGTACCGGGCATCTCCAGGCGGTGCAATGAGGTAGGGGTCGGGACATCTCCAGGCGGGGCAGTGGGGTAGGGACCGCGACATCTCCAGGCGAAGCGGTGGGATTGGGACCGGGGCATCTCCCGGCGGGGCAGTGGGGTAGGGACCGGGGCCATTCCCGGCGGGGCAGTGGGGTAGGGACCGGGGCACCTCCCGGCGGGGCAGTGGGGTAGGGACCGGGGCACCTCCCGGCGGGGCAGTGGGGTAGGGACCGGGGCCATTCCCGGCGAGGCAGTGGGGTAAGTACCGGGGCCATTCCCGGCAGGGCAGTGGGGTAGGGACCGGGGCACCTCCCGGCAGGGCAGTGGGGTAGGGACCGGGGCATCTCCCGGCGGGGCAGTGGGGTAGGGACCGGGGCACCTCCCGGCGGGGCAGTGGGGTAGGGACCGGGGCAACTCCCGGCGGGGCAGTGGGGTAGGGACCGGGGCACCTCCCGGCGGGGCAGTGGGGTAGGGACCGGG
Source organism: Chelonoidis abingdonii (assembly GCF_003597395.2). NCBI lineage: Eukaryota > Metazoa > Chordata > Testudines > Testudinidae > Chelonoidis > Chelonoidis abingdonii. The sequence continues at coordinate 14,576,180 of NC_133791.1, forward strand.
GCCATTCCTGCCGAGGCAGTGGGGTAAGTACCGGGGCCATTCCCGGCAGGGCAGTGGGGTAGGGACCGGGGCATCTCCTGGCGGGGCAGTGGGGTAGGGACCGGGGCACCTCCCGGCGCGGGTATGCGGAACAGTGGCTCAGCGAGGAGCAGCGGGGTCGGGGCGCCTCCCGGTGCGCTCAGAGGAAAGCCCCTTCCCCGAGCCCGGGGCAGGCAGCGATTGCCGCACAGGAACCGGATCCCGCTGCCCCTCCAGCCTCTTACCCCCCGCTTTCCCCCTTGCAGAGCCGCGATGCTGCCCTGGCGCAGGAACAAGTTCGTGCTGGTGGAAGAGGATCGCCAGGGCAAAGCCAAGAGCCTGGGCCCGGGGCTAAGCTACGCCTCGCTGCTCTCCAGCTTCGTGCGCTCCTGCCCGGACCTGCTGCCCGAGTGCCCGCTGGAGCGGCTGGGCAGCGTCTTCCGCAGCCGGCGGCACAAGGTGGAGCTGAACCAGGAGGACCCCACCTACACGGCCTGGTACCTGGGCAACGCGGTCACTCTGCAGGCCAAGGGCGAGGGCTGCACGGACGAGGCGGTGGGCAAGATCTGGGCCAAGAGCGGCGGCGGGGCCAGCGGCACCAGGGTCAAGCTGACGCTGGGGGCGCACGGCATCCGCATGGCCCCCTGCGAGAAGCGGGGCGGCGGCGGGCGGCGCCCGGGCCACGTCTACCTGCTGCGCCGCATCACCTACTGCGCGGCCGACGCCCGGCGCCCCAAGCTCTTCGCCTGGGTCTACCGGCACCAGGTGAAGCACAAGGCCGTGGTGCTGCGCTGCCACGCCGCGCTGCTCCCCAAGGCCGGGACGGCGCGGGCCCTGGCGCACCTGCTCCACCAAACGGCCAGCGCCGCCTTCAGCGACTTCAAGCGCCTGCAGCGGCAGAAGGACGCCCGGCGCCTCCAGCGCCAGCGCCTGGGCGACTCCATCGTCCCGCTGCTGCCCATCCGCAAGCTGCTCAACGGGCAGGGCCCCTACCGGCCCCCCGCCGACCGGGGCCGTGGCGCCCGCCGGCTCAGCTCCATCCTGGAGGAGGAGGAGGAGGAGGAGAACCTGGGCGCCTCCCGCAACAACGCGCCCGCCGCCAGCCTCAGCCTGGCCACCGGCTGCGACCGGCCCGCTGCGGGCCCCCAGCGCCGGGAGCGGGCCGAGGTGCTGACTTTAGCCCGGGAGATGAGGGGCTGGAGCCTCCAGAGCCCGCCGCCCTGGCAGCCCGCCCGAGAGAGGCCCTGCTGCTGAAGCCAGGAGGTTAGAGATCGCCCAGCTGCCTTCTCGGAAGGGTCCGCCTGACTGGGGTGAGGAGGGGCAGGAGGAGTCTGGAAAGGCCCCCTGCCCACGTCTCCCTGGCTGCTGCCTTTGCAGCCTGAGGAGAGGCAGACAACAGCCATCAGGCCCTGCTGGCTGTCAGGGCTCACACACAGATAGACTGACCGACACAGCCTGCAGTTAACACTCCTCCACTGCTATCCCAGTACAGGCGCCAACTCTGATGTGGCCCTTGCACCTGTTCTTCTTCTGAGCAGACACTGAAATGATCCAGAGGGGTTGGTGCATATCTCCATCTCCTCCACGCACCTCCCCACCCCTACACACACACAGACACTTGCTAACTGCTCAGAGAAAGACTGACTGGCATTAGAGCCATACATAGGCCCTTACTAAATTGAGACATGCCCGCAAGTTCTGGAAGGGTGAAGGGTTCCGCAGATTGGGCAGGGAGCAAGTCTTGTGTATTTTGTACTTCCAGTGGTTTCAAGGAAAGAGAGGGAGACACACACAAACTAGGGGTGGGTGATGATATTTCCATTTCATCAGAGTCTAGCTGAAGTGACTTTTACTACTTGATCTAAACTAACATTTTATATATTTTAAAAAAAAGCCATCTATGTACAGAGAGATGCCCTTAGATTTCACTTCTATTACAACCTGCAATTTTTCTGTACAGTTTTGTACATGTCACATAGGACAGGTGCCTGTATGTGTCTGACACTGGGGAGGGGATGTGGCCGGGGATGGGATGTACAGCAGGATAGGGCTGATTTTCAAAAGTGCTGGGCTCCCATCACTCTCCAGAAGGGGTTGTGTGGGTGCTCCAGAGCTCTGCAAATCAGGCCACAGTTACATGGCTAAATATAAGTGTCTACATTCATATTTAGCTACCTAAATAAGCATCCTTATTTCCAGAGGTGCTGAGCACCTGTTGTCTTTGATGGGATTTGCAGAAGTTCAGTGCCTCTGAAAATCAGCCCTCTTTGAGTTAGGTAGCTAAAGATGGGTTTAGCTGTCTACAATTTGGCACCCAAGTTTGGAAAATTTGGTCCTGGGGGTGCCTAGTTGTGTCTTAAGGAGATGGGCTCTAGAACACCCAGGAGTCATTTTCATCATGCTTTGGTTTCAGTGGGGTTACATCACGGACAGATCTGGCCCACATGTGTCTGACTCTGGGGATGAGATGCAGAGCATCACAGAGAGAGAGAGGCTTTGTTCTGACACAGAACATGGGGTGTTTTAACCCCAGAAGAAGATGGACAGCTGCACGTCTCCTTTGTATGTTCACAATGCAAAGCCCAACGGCGTGTGCGCGTGCATGCGTACACACACATACACATATAATGTGGTAATTGTAATAAAGATCCTCTGCATTTTCTGCAATATGATTACTGTGCTTTATCTTTTGTAACCATTTCGCTGCCATTCAACGTTCCTAGTGGTCTTCATGGAGATGCTGGCACCTCTCCCTTTATGGGGTCCAGTCTAGGTTTTGGACTAGGAAGGCCATTTGACTAGATTGTGTACCAAGCCCTGATTATAAATGTGGGATTTTACTGCTCTGTTGTGGTGGAGATGATGTTTGTGTGGGTGTGTACGTGGGTGAAGATATGTTTGCTAAAAGGGGTTTGTGTTTGATTATTTGTGTGCACATGCATATGAATCTGTGTGATTGTGTCTCTCGGTCTGTGCCTATGCATGTATCTTTTCCAAATGTGGACTCACACTTTGCATGCATGTGCATTTCATGTGTCTGCCGTGGGTAGATGTAGAAATACAGATATACGTTTGGCTTCAAACTGGGGAGCTGTAGCAGGTTGCCCAAGCCCACATGCTAACGTTCAAATTAGCATGTACCACCAGTAAGTTACCTACAAGTGCATAAATACCTCCTCTAAGTTCCAATTTCAGTGACCAAATGTGAGATGTGGTTGTCCCATTCAGGCACTTGTTTGACAACAGAGCCCTATATTTCTCTGTGTGCTGTATGCTGAGTAGGTGTAGACATGAAAGCATCTCACCCTTTTTGTGTGGTGCTCTCTGGAGTTCAGTCCCTAGCAACCAATTATCAGAAAAGAGAGAAACTCCAGCATGATTCTGTGCTCTAACATGAAGGAACATCCCAGAGTGTATTGCAGGAGGAGGAGAAAGGGGGCTGGGGTAAGTAGTTTTGTGAGGAGACAGCTGCATTATTCCCTTTCATCTTCCCCAGGGCCGCCATCCCCACACTCCTACAGCATTTATCTCTGCTCTTGGGAGGAACAAACAGCTCCTGAAAAAACAAAACCGAAGAAAACTCGCGACATACTTTTAAAAATCCACACTCCCTCCCGACGGCAACAGAAGTTCTAGAAATGATGTCAAATAAACAGCCGCTTCCAGTGGCCATGGCAACCAGCATTTTTAAAATCAAGAGGCCAAATGCCTCCGTGGCATAACTCCACCCCCTGCGAGGAGCTTCCACCAGGAAGGGACTGGTCCCATTTAAGCTAAGAAAATTGTTTTCTTCTTTCCCTTTATTCTTCTGCCTTTGAGGCATGTGGGTTTTATTAAAAGCTTATTTGCTTTGTGCTGAGTGATGGGGCTGAGAATCAGACATTAGATTCAGGCGCACATCCCTAAAGCAGGGGCGAGGACTGGGGGACATTATTATTCCTCTAGTGCTGATGACTTGCCCTCTGCTGTTGAATACACAGAAAAAGACCCATTGCTGCCCCAAAGAGCTTACAAAATGGATGTGTGGCCAAAGTCCAGCCCGAGGTGTAGTAGCATCCTAAGAACTTGGAGAGAGGGGCTAATGCACCAGTTAACAAAGCAGCCCCTCGTCCCATTTTTATCCTGGCCCATTGGTATTGGGAACTGGTTTATTGGCCAGCTGATCTCTCCAGCTGATATAAACATACTGGGATGGTGAGGGCTGTATTCTTGGGGAGTTGGATGCAGGGGGCAGGTGTGGGGGGGGGGAATATGGCGGCCCATTCCAAGCAGCAACCAAGAGGCCTGTCTTGCTGCCAGACAGGGCCAGACAGCTCCCCTGTATTCTCAGCATTGGGACCAGGCTGAGGCAGGGGAGGAGAGGATGGAAAGTAACTGAAGGCAGAATCCTTGAAAAATCTCCAGGTCTGTGTGGCTGGTACCTTGAACCTGGATCTCAGTATGAAAGTACCATAGTTCCCACCCCCACCCAACTGAACACTTACAGACCCTACTGTCGCAGTTGTGGGTGGGTCCCATGATATTAGAAAGACAAGGTGGGGGAGGTTGTATCTTTTATTGGACCAACCTCTGTTGGTGTCAGAGATGCGCTTTTGAGCTACCCAGAGCTCTTCTTGAGGTCTGGGAAAGGTGCTCTGAGCATCCCTTAGAATATGTGCTAACTCCTTAGGCTGAACAATCTATTCTACCTTGCTAAGCTGTGACACTCGGCGTACCTCCCCAGACCTGACAAAGAGCTCTGCGTGGCTCCAAAGCTTGTCTCTCTCGTCAACAGAAGGTGGTCCAGTAAGAGATATTACTTCACCTACCTTGTTTCTTTAAGACCCCTCCTCTCACAGAGAGGAGAAGCATTCTCAGCTGGCTGACTGGCCCTGTGTGTGGACCTGGCCTGACCAGAGGTGGAAGGTGTTTATCTCCCAACTAGACACAACAAGAACATGGAAGGTACATGTTTAACTTTTAACCCTTTCCTTGGTGGAGACTCCTAAGGCCATTATCTCATCACATGTTTGTGTCTAGCAAAAGGAATCTTAACCCTTTAGAATACGTCCTGATTTCCAGGTGGGTGACACCTGGCCAGGGGGTGCATGTCTTGGGGGCAGTGGGCGCAGGTAGAAGGAGGATTCTGGTGGCTGGGAAGAGGGTCAGGCCACCCAACAGGGGGCTAGGAGGCTCTGGATTTGGAAGGGAAGTGTGGTCTTGCCTTGAGGAGGGGCATTTGGTGGCAGGTTAGACAGCTGGTGCAGAGTCAGGGCACCTCTCTGGATAAGTGATCCCTCTGGCAGCTGGGAACCTCGGTGGATGGCCAGGATTTTAGAAATAGGGTTACGGCAGCTGTGTAGAAGATCAAGACCAGTGGTTCTCAAACTTGGGCCGCTGCTTGTTCAGGGAAAGCCTCTGGCAGGCCAGGCCGGTTTGTTTACCTGCCGCATCCACATGTTCGGATGATTGCAGCTCCCACTGGCCACAGTTCGCTGCTCTAAGCCAATGGGGGCTGCAGGAAGGGCGGCCAGCACATCCCTCAGCCCACACCGCTTCCCGTAGCTCCCATTGGCCTGGAGTGGCAAACCGTGGCCAGTGGGAGCTGCAGTTGGCCAAACCTGTAGACGCAGCAGATAAACAAATCAGCCCGGCCCGCCAGGGGCTTTCCCTGAACAAGCAGCGGCCCAAGTTTGAGAACCACTGATCAAGAACCTCATTACAGGAAGGATTTGGCAGTTTGTTGCCAGGAGGTGTGGAAGGGGGGATCATGGCTGGGTCCAGCAGCTGCATGAACTTACAGATGAATTTGCAGACTCATCCCCAGCATCCTAAGGTTAAGATTCCTTTAAAAGCGGAAACGTTGCTAGGGCTAAAGCAGCCCTGATCACTGCACGTGGCTTAGAAATCACACTCCAGCTCTCACCTCCTAGAGATTTAATCAGCTAGAGGCAAGTCAGTGCAGCAGCCACAGCCAGCATCAGTCAGACGGGAACACATCCCTGAAGGAAGAGAAGCAACCAGAGGCAAAAGAGAACTCCAGGATACGTTGCTTGAGAACATTCTCCCTTGTGGACTCAGCACTCCCATTAGATTGCTGCTTGTCCCTGGAGAGCTTAGAAGAATCTCATGTGCCATAGAACTTCAACTGTTTTGACCTGTCAGAGATGTGGTCGTGGGGTGTGATCTTAACACATCTTATAAGCTAATCACAGTTAGGCTAGACCAGAACTCAGATAGGAGACCTGCAAGGGCCACCTGGCTGTTTTAAGAGGTGGGGCTGGTGACTAATGAAGTGCCACTTTTCTGTCTGGGCTGATTTTGCACTCACATACCATTGTGGTGTTAGGGGCTGCTGTCCTGCTGGAGGTATCTATCTAGGAGATGTTAACTTGAGGTTCAGACCAAATGAATCCTGCAGGCAGAGAACAGCCGTACGGTCCAGGACCAGGTACAGCTGGGCAGAATGCATCTGCTGAGTGCTCTTGGCATTCCATTCATTACTGATTTATTGGCATTTCTGTTAGCACAAATGTGATCTTCACAGATAATGGCCAATGAGATGAAGGAGGAGCAGTGAAAGGGTTAAAGGTGCGCTTGGGGGATCCCACGCTAGAGAGCGTTGACCCCAGTGGTTTCTGAGTGGGCCAGAGGGAGCGCAAGTGGATGGAGTGCAGCACCTCTCAGGCTGGCTGCTCCCCACGGTTTAGTACAGTGGAAGAAGGTCCTGGTGCTGTCACAACAAGAATATGCTTGATTTGAGTGAAAATCCAAGTGTGGCTTGTTTTGTGGCAGCCCTTGGCTCAGCCCTTGGCTCAGCTGTGGGGCCGTTGCTGGCATGAGCCACGGGTCCCCAGGATGAGAGAGTAACTTTGTTCATGCTGATCTCTCTCCAGCTGGCAGCGATATGTGCAGTTTGTGTCAGCTCATGCTCTTTGTGCCTTCTGGCTACAGAATGAGCTCACCCAGGGACACTGGTGCCTGTCTCCAGAGGGATCGGAGAGAAAAAAGGTTGATGAGTGGCCATTCTCATCTCTCCGTAAGCTGTGATGTTGATCCTATTGGCCAAGCAGAGTGAGGTCTCACACACAACTCAGTGGCATTTCTGTCTGTCTGTCTATCTGTCTCTCAACACCACATTTGATTTATTTCAAAATGTTAGTGAATGTTCTAGGTATCATTGGCCATGGAAGACACACAGGGCCTCTTATATCTGGTTAGCAGGGCCAGGTGCTTTAACCAGATCTGTAATTGCCTACATATCAAAGAACTGATTGATGGCAGCCATGAACACCTTTCAGCACAACACCCACAATTGTCTCAATACAGTTTAAACACAGTGATACCCTAAATCAGGAGTTCTCAAACTTTTGTACTGGTGACCCCTTTCACATAGCAAGCCTCTGAGTGCAACCCCCCTTATAAATTAAAAACACTTTTAAATATATTTAACACCATTATAAATGCTACAGGCAAAGTGGGGTTTGGGGTGGAGGCTGAGTGCTTTCGACCCCCCACATAATAACCTCATGACCCCCTGAGGGGTCCCAACCCCTAGTTTGAGAACCCCTGTAATAAATGACTTCTCTCCCAGACAGACAGAAATGAGTGGGGGGAGGAAGGAGGCAATGGAGAGGTGATGGCCAGAGAGGGGGTGCACACAGAGCCTCTGGCATGGGGGAGAATGGCGGGTCCTGGAACGTGGGGAAAAGGAGGAATGGCGTGCACACAGAACCCCTGAGCAAGAGGTGGAATTGCAGGGAATCTGTGAACTAGAGAGGGATGGGATGGTGGTATATAGGGAGCTCGTGAGGTGTATCAGAGCGATGCCCTTGTTTTTATAGTCAGTGCGGACACCTGACAGCACAGGGCTTCATCCACCAACAGATCCTTTCCTGAGCTCAGAAGGGCATTTAGACCAATGGATTCAGCACAGTTTAGGCTCCCATAAACCTTCTCTTCTGCCTTTCTCCTCCATCTTTCCTTTCTTTCTCTTCCCACTCGCCCTGCTTCCCCTTGCTTTTCCTATCCCCCCAGTGTATCATTGTGGAGTTTTCTCTAAAGTGTAACACTCATTTCTCATTAAAGCTGCAGCTCCCGGATGGAAAGAGATAGATGGCTCTATACCTGAGGTCCTGCCTCCTCCTGCCACAGGGATCCAGACACCTCTGGACTGTGCCCCTGGATGTCTGTTGTCCATAACCAAAGGGGAATTGAAATGATTAGCTCCCTGAAGCACAGTACAGTTACCACCATGAGAAGTAAAGGGAAGAATCTCTACCATGCCCTGCTCAAGGATTTGCAGACATGCTCCCTACAGAAGGTGTGTAAATGATGCAGTCACTGGATGGATACTGCAGCACTATTGGTAAATTAAAGTGAACTAGGTATTTGGTAACATAGGGCAGGAACTGGGGTGTTCTTTCCTTTTCCATTCTCAGTAAGCTTCCTCTTTCTTCTCTTCCAATCTAAAGCAGGTGAGGTGGCGAACAGCTGTTGCACTGGTGGCAGTACCAGGCTCCCACAAATCAGATCAGAGCCTGGTCAGTGGCACTGCACGGTTTCCGACGCTGCTCCAGTACTGATCTGGAGGGACGACTACTGCTAGGGTAGAAAGGCAGCTCAGCACAAGCCTGCCTTATGGGCGCTACAGTGGCACACCACTATGCAGCTTTACTGCCACAGTGTAAATGCCTTCTATGGTGATGGAAGGGGTTTTTCCATGGACATTGGTAATCCATCTCCCCGAGAGGTGGCAGATAGGTCTACTAAAGGCTAGGTATATTCTTCCATATACCTAGCCTCTTCTACACTGGAGGCTAGGTTAGCTTAACTACAGTGCTCCGGGGTATACATTTTTCAAATCCCGGAGTGCCATAGCTGTGTCAACCTAACTTTTAAGTGCAGATCAGGCCTAAGTGTCTAAGACCCATTCAGTTCTTGGCTCCTCCAATGAGTTAGTGCTGTTTGTTTTGAGTGTTGTTGTGTGGACATCTATTCACCTGGAAACAGGCTGAGCACTGGCAAATGCATCTAGATGTATAAAGTTTAAGGCCAAAAGGGACCACTGTGGCCATCTAGTCGGACCTCCTGTGTAACACAGGCCATAGTTTCCAACTAGTAATTCAGCTGCACTGAGCCTGGTAACTTGTGGTTGAACTAGAGCATCTCTCTTTTAAAGGACATCCACTCTGGATTGAAAGTGACATAAAAGCTCTGGCTCAATTATTCCAGTGGCTAATGACCCTCACTGTTAAAAATGTGTGCCCTCTTTCCACATTTAGATCACTTTCTTCTGTGCTTCCTATCTTGTCTGGGAGTTGGACGTGGGGTGTGTAATTCTGGGAGAAACCTATCAAACCCAGTTGCAACCTTCAGTCCAAGCAGCCCTGTTGAAGATGATGGGAGAGGAGAATGAAGGGTGGGGAGGTCAGTATTGCATACAAATTGTTGCGTGGTAGTGGACAGGGCATGGGACGGGAACTTAGGATTTTGGGCCAGCTTTGTGACTCACTTGCTATGAGACCCTGGATAAGTCACTAAGGGCCAAATTTGTAAAGGTGTTTAGGCATGTAAAGGTGCCGATAGATGCCTATGAGATTTAGGCACCTAACCTGCTTAAGGGGCTTTTGAAAATTGACTAGGAAATCTATCTGCATCTTTAGGTACCTAAATACCTTTAAAAATCTATCCCTTTGTCTCTCTATACCTCATTTCCCCTCTCTTAATTAAAAGGGCTAACTGTGGCTTTCCCTCCTTTGAGATTGACTCATAAAAAATGCTCCATAGGCAACTTGTATTGTCAGCAGTGGAAACATCACGGGTAGTCCTCCTACAGTGACAGGTTGAGCCAACAGGAACCTTTGCACTGGGACTTGCTCTCTCTGAGAATGCAGCTGAAGTGCTTGATGACATCTAGCGGCCAATTACACTACACGTATATTCCCTATGGAGATCCAAGCAGCTCAGTGGTACCATAGCTGATTACAGGAGTATCTCATTAGCTCAGATACTACGGTGATGGGTGCACTATAATAAGCTCATTAGCAAAGAACTGAATATTATCGATATGCATATCGCAAGGAATCTGTCCCGGCCTCATTTCCTATTTGAAGGAATTAGAGAAACTGGCTAGGTTCATTGCTTCTAACATTAATTAGACATGATCTACACTTAAAACATATACTGGTATAGCTATGAGGGCTTTTATTGGCATAGTTACCATGGTTCAGGAAGATGGTATTCCTACACCAGTAGAAAAACTCCTTCTGTTGGCATATGCTGTGTCTACACTAGGGGCCTATGCTGGCATAGGCTCTGTAGTGTAGACATAGTTTTTGCTCCTGTACCATACTTTTTAGCTTCAGAGCACTGAATAAAAGATTAATTAGCACCATCATTCTCTGCTGCTGCTCAGCAGAAGAAATTTTCAGAATGGGTTTCTATTTTTTAATTAATTTGTTTTGTAAAATCATCTGAAGAAAAATGGGAAACAACACCCCATGACCTGGTCCCTTTTGATATAATAGCGACTGGTGCAAGTTCCTTCTAGTGGAAAGCAAAGGCCACGAGCCTTTTGGAAGTATCTCCGACCTCCCACACTTCCCTCCTAGGATTGGCCATTCCGCTAAACATTAAATATTGAATGCAGTGAAGCCATCCCATCCTAGAAAACACATCCCATCCTTTCCACCACTAGCTTTTTCAAAGTTAAAGCCAGATTCTGCTTTTGCTGTCAATGTGAGCATCTCACCATCTAGTGGACAGAAAGAAAGCAACACAGAAAATAACTTAATCAGCCTTGGAAATATTACATTTAATGGGACAAATTTTCTTCTTGATGAGCCCCTGAAACGTCTTCTATCAACCACACATGCAGCACTGACGGGAACAAAGAAGAGGTGCCGGTATGGTAACTGTGGTATAATTACATAGACAAGGTAGGTGAGGTTATATCTTTTATTGGACCAGCTTCTCTCGGTGAAAGAGACAAGCTCTCAAGCTTCAAGTATAATTACATATATAGTTATAGATAAATAGATCTCCAAAGTGAAATTCTTCTGTCTTAAGTGAGGGTGACCTCCTCCCCAATAACGCATTCAGGCCATGCGTTTCAAACTTGTGTGCCTAAATCCACATATGGACACCTGAGTAAGTGGCTTGATTTTCAAAGTTGCTGAGCATCTACAACTCCTATTGACTTCAGACTCCTTCCACAGGAGCTGTGCCTAGTGCTTCAGAAAATCAAGCCACACATTGGTGAAGCACTGGAAGGGGTTACCTAGGGAGGTGGTGGAATCTCCTTCCTTAGAGGTTTTTCTAAGGCTCAGCTTGACAAAGCCCTGGTTGGGATGATTTAGTTGGGGATTGGTCCTGCTTTGAGCAGGGGGTTGGATTAGATGACCTCCTGAGCTCCCTTCCAATCCTGATATCCTATGATTTAAATGCTTAAATATGGATTACTTAGGTGCCTAGCTGTTACTCCAACCACATCTGAAAATCTGGCCCCAACCAATTGTGCAGTGCTATGCTGAATTCCACCCCCAAAGGCCTCTGGTCTTCAACAGTTAGTGAATACTGCGCTAGGCATAAGTAGAATAAGCAATTGCTTAAGGTTCGAAGCAGCTCAAGGACCACCCCCAGTTTAGTATGACACCCCCCCCCATACCATTCATCTTATTTAACATGGACTTTTTAACAAGTGTATTTGTTGTGTTGGTATGTTTTTTGGTTTGTGGAAATAATGTAATTTGTATATTTAGGGGAGTGGCTGAGGGGCAAGCAGGGCTCACGATATTTCTGCTTCAGGCCCCCACTGGGCTAGTACTGGCTCTCGGTGAAATGATTCCTGCTTGCAAAACTTTGGGATGAGAAGTGCTATGAAATGTATAAAGCAAGGTGGCCTACCAGACACAGCCCTGGGTTGAAGAGACCTGGGTTCTATTCCCAGCTCTCTGCCACCGGCTTGCTGGGTGACCGTAGGCAAGTTGCTTTCCCCCTGCATGCCTCAGTTTCCCCAGCTGTAAAAGGGGGCTGATGGCAGCGCCTTCCTTTGTAAAGTGCTGTGAGAGCCACCCATGGGAAGCCCCAGCTAAGAGGCAGGGATCATGGAGGCTCCAAGTCATGCAGACAGATAAGGGGCAGAGTTGGGAAGAGAAGCTCTGACCCTGGCTCCCATCCCCAGAGGGAGGCACTGCCTGGGCAAGCTGGGGCCATGCAGAAGGGCGAGCTCCAGCCTGTCTTTCTAGCCCTAGCAGAAAGCAGGGAGACTCTGTCTCAGAGGGGTGGGGGAGTGGAGGACCCCGCATGTCTCCTGTAGCCCCACTCTCGATGCTCCCTATTCATCTCTATAGTGCTCGCGGATAGAGTGTAGCCGCTGACGTCATCATTCCGCGCCGGAAGGGAAAGGGACAGGATTGGCTAGGGCGGAGTGAGTGTCCTTCCCTGGCACGGAGCTGGGAGGGGGAACTCCGGGAGGAGGCAGAGGTCGGGGGCGTCATACGGGGGTCAGGCCCTGGAAGGGGTTCACCCCCTCCCCCCCACGGGCTTCGGGGGGACGCGCGCTGCGTGCATCAGGAGACGACGCTGGCGGCGGGGTGAGGGATGGGAAGAGAGAGTAGGAGATGGGGCTAGGAAGGGGGTGTTAGGGGGTGGGGCAGAGTAGGGCTAGGAAGAAGGTGTTTGGGGGGTGGGGCAGAGTAGGGGTACCAGGGGGTGTTTGGTGGGCATAGTAGGTACCAGGTCGTATGGGGGGGGGAGGTCTGGGTATGGGTTTGAGGGGTGGGGCAGTGGGGGTACGGAGGGTTGGGGTGGAGTGGGGGTAGGGTCCAGGGGGTGTTTGGGGTGTGGGGTAGGGGTGTTCGGGGGTGGGGAGAATAGGGGTACCGAGGGTTTTGGGGGGTGGGGATATGGGGGTACTGGGGGTGTGGGGAGAGTGGGGGTACCGGGGGTGTTGGTAGCTAGGAGGGAAGTTTTTGGGGGTGGGACAGGTAGGATGGGGCGGGGACCTGCCTGCCTATTGGTCACATTTTGATTTCCCAGACGCTAGTGCTCAGCGCTGACTGCTCTCCTCACCTTGCCCTCCTGCCACCATCCCTATAAAGTAAATAGCTGACATCAGCCCTGCTTTTGCTTGTGCTTATATAGTGCACACCAACTGACTGTCCCTTGTTGCCAGGAGCTATCAGCTTCTGCCTTAAATTATTCCTCTTGCTTCCTGAACTGCTTTTTGGTACCTCTCCCCCCTCCCCATGGCTCAGTGCTTCTGGCTCAGATTGAGACCACTGTAAATCCTTTTCCTTCATGAGGTCGGTTCCTCCCCTCAGAAGCATGATTGCAGGAAAGTCTCTTAATAACCTGATCATTACTGTAACCTTTTTTTATTTTAAATATGTTTGAACTAGATCTAAATTGCAATGATGGAAAGTGGGGGGCGTCCTTCAACTGGCCAGCTTATACTGCTGGCCACCAGTTCGGCTGTCACGGCAATTCTGTATTCCATTTACAGGCAGAAATCTAAAGTTGCTCACAGCCTCAAGGTCAGTTGTATGATATTTTTATTTTATTATTGAAAAGTACTAACTTTACAGTCTGGTGTGTAACACTGTAGCACAATCATAGGTTAGAAACTCCATATAAAAGAATAGTGTTCTGATGAGTAAATATTTGGTTCATTTGGAGATGTTTTTTCTCTTAATTGAATATTTCATGTCTTTATTTGGCTGTAGAGTGTGTTGTTAGTGTTCCATTTGTTTGACGGTGCAGTATTTATCCTGTTCCCAGGAGTGTTCCCCCTTTATATTGTTTTTTTCAGTATTTTAAAACTGGGACAGGGATAGCTTCACTGTAATAGCTTAAACTAACTAGTATGATAAGCACGTTTGGAGGTGTTTTATTAGATTAACATGATACACTTATAATAGCAAGTATCAGAGGGGTAGCCGTGTTAGGCTGGATCTGTAAAAGCAGCAAAGAGTCCTGTGGCACCTTATAGACTAACAGACGTTTTGGAGCATGAGCTTTTGTGGGTGAATACTCACTTCATCGGATGAATATAGGTATTCACCCACGAAAGCTCATGCTCCAAAACGTCTGTTAGTCTATAAGGTGCCACACGACTCTTTGCTGCTTTTATGATAGCAAGTAATTCCCACTGGTGATTTAAGATAGAACACTAGACTGCGACTTAGGTGACCTGGGTTCTGTTCCTGATTCTGCTACTGACCGGCTGGGTGATCTTGGGCAAGTCAGTTCACTGGGCTGTGCTTTAGTTTTCCCTCTGTAAAATGGGGATAATTATACGGACATCCTTTGTAAAGTGCCTTGAAGTCTACTGAGAAAAAACATTAGATAAGAGTAAAGTTGTTCCATTAAAACTATGGAGGAAAAAGACTTAATATAGTTAGGCTTGGCAGAATTCTATTTTTTATATTTTGACAGATAATATTGATGTTTATTTTTAAAAAAATTTAAAATTTTTTATCAATTTAAATTTTCATAGTTGTGGGAAATTGTGGAGGGGCCAGGCAATAATTATTTAATGACAGTAGACATTGAGATTCAAAATGTTCAAGCTTTGTAACTTAAAACACATATTGTCAACATCACATGCCAAAATATACAAAGTAAATATCCTTCAATCAAGCTCTAATAATTTCTCAAGCAGCATTTTTCTTACTTTGCCTATCTGTAAATTTTGATATTATCAGTGGAAATATTATTTTTTGTCAATTTGTATGTGTATGGTGAAATTGACATTTACTAATAAAAACCTAACCCTCCCAAGACTAAATGTAGTGCTTATTGTAAATTAGCACTGAACTGACCACCATTCCTCAAAACCCTCCTTTCCCCACGTCCAAGTTTATCTGCACAACACGGTCTTTAGAAATTAGTCATAAGTGAGAAGTCTCTCTTACGTCTGTTTCATAACACACATTTAGTCTATAACTACTGATACATCGGGCTCTTTTTTTATGTAGGGAGCAAAACAAGTGAATCTAGATCAAGACTTGAAGAACATTCTTATGGAAGCACCAGGAAAATGTGTCCCATATGCAGTTATTGAAGGTATTGTGCAGAAGTGCCTGGGTCGCTAAAGGGTTATAAATATAGCTTCCAATCTTTTCCATTTCACCTTCCCTTCTAAGAAAATAACTTTTCTCCAGCATCTCTGATACTGGTTCAGGTAGCTAAAGCAGATGTTGGTCGAGAAAACATTGAACTATCCAACAAAACTCACAAGGATAATGAAGTTCTATTTCAAGTAGTATGCTTAGCACATACATGTACAAAATAGTTCCTAATGTTTCCAGTGGTTTCTGTCTAATCCCAAACAAGTCCTTACATTAAATGACCTCCATTAGAATAGAAAGTCAGGCAGTCTCCTTAGAATAGTGTGTCTCTTTCCTTGCCTAGCCTATATCCACCTCCTGACCCTCTAGACCAGTGGTTCTCAAACTAGGGCCACCACTTGTTCAGGGAAAGCCCCTGGCAGGCTGGGCCTGTTTGTTTACCTGCCATATCTGCGTATTCAGCCGATCGTGGCTTCCACTGGCCGCAGTTTGCCGCTCTAGGCCAACGGGGGCTGCAGGAAGCAGCGCAGGCCGAGAGACGTGCTGGCTGCCTTCCTGCAGCCCCCATTGGCTTGGAGCGGCGAACGGCAGCCAGTGGGAGCCCTGATCGGCTGAACCTGCGGAAGCGGGAGGTAAACAAACCGGCCTGGCCTGCCAGAGGTTTTTCCTGAACAAGCGTCAGCTCTTGTTTGAGAACCACTGCTCTAGATCTTATTCTAGTTCTTCATCTGGGACAGTTGCTGATAATTGAAAGCACTAATTCTCTTATACTTTTAGCCTGTCTGTACCATAGTCTTCCTTTGTTGCATAACAGGGTTAACTCTGGCATTACTAATTTTATATGTATTTATTATACATATCATTTTTATTAATGGTTAACAAATATATAGCCTTTATAATTCTTGGTAAAATGGTTCTGTATCTTTCAGGTGTTGTGCAGTCTGTTAAGGAAACTCTCAACAGCCAATTTGTGGACAATTGCAAGGGGGTAGTTCAGAGGCTGACACTCCAGGAGCATAAAATGGTGTGGAATCGAACAACCCATATCTGGTATGTCTGCGTCTCTTCTTGAAAAGGTCCAGACATCTGTGCTCCCCCTGTTGGCTTTATGATGAAGACAGCTGCCAAAGAAAGTAATTAGGTATTGAATTTGGTGAGATAATTTAGTGGTGTGATATCATTTGGTCATGAAGCCTACTGAATAATGCAGGAGTTTGGCAGTGATCTAGATTTTGTAGCTCAGTTTACTTGTTGGGAGAGGTAACTATAGGGCAATTCCATTCCATATAAAATAGCCTGTAAACCAAGGTTACTTAGTAACTAGTTGGCTGGATATTTTGTTTTCCATGAATTATGGATGCTGTTTCAAAACCAGACAAATATTGTGTTGGATTTGAATGGACATGAAAGTTACTCAACAATTAAAATGGTCTAGTCGGTATTTGGGTGGGTTACTGATCAATTTTGAACCAAGGGTCCAGTGTAGATTGTCAGACTTTTTTTGTTGCTGGGAATGCTGTCATTCGAATCAAACCGTAACCATTTGGCTACTGGAGGTCAAATGACACTTTCCGTGAGAGGTAGTATTGTTAACTTTGGTGTCCTAGCCAAATGCCATTTATTTTGGCTCCTTAAATTTTTTCTGCTGTGAAAATTGGGTATGATGGTAATTGGTGTGTAATATTGCTGTGCAATGTTAACCAGCTGCTACCAGGGCTGGCTCCAGGCACCAGCGAAGAAAGCAGGTGCTTGGGGTGGTCAATCGAAAGGGGCGGCATGTCCGGGTCTTCGGCGGCAGGTCCCTCAGTCCCTCTCTTCCTCTTTGAGCGGCCACCGAAGTGCCGCTGAAGAGGAAGAGAGAGAGCGAAGGACCCACTGCTGAATTGCCTCAGAAGAATGAAGCGGCAAGACTGAGTTGCTGCCGAAGTGCTGTCGATCGGCTTTCTTTTTTTTTTTTTTTTTTTTTTTTTCCGCTTGAGGCGGCAAAAAGGCTGGAGCCAGCCCTTGTTGCTGCGATCGAACTCAGAGGTGAATATGTTTCAGTGTGGGGTGAAGTCATTCCTATATATAAAGTTTGTAAATCCCTTAAAGTGTGTGTGTATTGAAGGTGCATGTGTATGTCATGGACACTTTTTAGTAAGATTTAACATCTTCCATCCCATTCCGTATATTAAGTCCTTTAGGAGCTGAAAACTTTTCTCTCTCAAATCCATTTTCTATTTCTTTTTTTTCTTTTCCCTTGAGGTGAGCAGGGTAGAGAGTGTTGATGGTGGTAATTGAGAAGGAAGACACCTGTAACACTCACTTTCTTTACAAATTAATGTAAATAGGTCAGATTTTTGGGCCTGCCAACTTTATTTGTTCCCTTTAATGGCTAATGCAGGTGCAATGTACACTGTTTTGTGAGGTTTTTTTAACATCATCTGTGATGCATTTGTTTTTAATTCCTTGGCAATCGAGTGGTGGGAATGGCAAAGCCTTAAGGTAGCGTGGATTATTATTAGCAGTGGCAACAACAACAATCTGAGTCTCATAGAGCATCCCTCATTAAGTCTGAATGCTGTTCGATAAAATCATAAAAAAATCAGTGACGGTGAACTGAAGTGGGGAGCAAACAGTCACGTCCTTAACCTACTTAAGAATTCTATTGCACCTTAGCAATTGTTTACATCAGGGAAGGTATTTCACTCTGTAAGCATGAGGAGAGCTGTTATTACAATCCCTTGGTCCCCACCCCAAAGTTTCAAGATTGGGCGACTTTACATAACTAGCCTAATCAGAGAGTGCATGAAACTATTGGGTGTAGGAATCAGAAGTGTCATTTGGGGTGGAAGGCAGTCTCCCAAAAGCCTTATAAACTAAAATCACAGCAGAATTCATGGAGGTGCCTGCGTAAAGATTTCGAGATCACGATGTGTTGTGACCCTCATGTAGCTGGTAAAATACTGGAAAATAGGGAATTAATCCAACTTAGCTAGTTTAAGAGTATTTGTCAACGGCTGTAAATTGTTCATATTGAACAATGGTCATAACCTGGCAGAATTCCCCATATGTTAAAATGAGTTCTTAATAATAGACCTACAGTATAATTCAAATGATAAATCTGGTGAGAACATGATTCCCTGACTCAGTACCCAGAGAAGGAATCGGAAGTCGCATTGTCAAATGAACCTGCTGAAACCAGATCATTGCTCCACTCTCTGAGCCTAAACAAAGCCTCAGTCAATCGGGTTACACTTATTAAAATTGCTTATGTGCCTTGCAGTGCTTCTTGCCACACAACAATTTGTCAAAGTTGGAAACTCATTTGGAAGATGAGGTATGTCTGAGTGTCGTCTTCTTGCCAGAGGAAGTGCAATATCTGCTTCCTTATAATGGAGCTAAGCAGAAGTGTGAGAATACAAAAGAGGGGCCTAATACAGATTCCCCAGGCAACACTGCTACAGAAAGGAAAAGCTTTACAGTTATTTTGACCTAGAGAAACTTTGGTAGGACATGTAAAAATAGGATTCAGATAATACCAGTGCTTTGCCTGAAAGCCTAGTTATGGCACACTAATATAAAGGAGGGATTTTTCAAGAGGATCAAATGCTGCAGAAACTTTCAGTGACTCCAGTAGTGTCAAGGTACTTTGTTCCAGGAGAATTAACGTAATATTTTGTTCTTTAGCACTCAGAGTGCTTGCAAGCATTAATTAGTTGAACCTCACAACACTGTAGTATGCTACTGTCAAGTATGTGAGAGGACGGATGCTTTGTTGACTGACTTATGTAGGGTTATAAAATTAGTCAACTTTCAGTGCATCTTTTGAAGACTTTTTAACCTCTTATAGAAGAGTAGAGGGCTTGAAGATGGTGTGTTTACAACAAAGCAGATTAAACACCTATTTCATGGCTAGTCTTTAATTAGGGGGAAAGTGGCTTGTGTTTTTGCTTGTCATGTGTTCCAGCTGATGGAAAACGGCTATGCCTGCATTTGCTTTATTTCTCACTCACTTGTCCTCCACCAGGAATGACTGTGAAAAGATCATCCACCAGAGAACCAATGCAACACCCTTTGACTTGGTGCCTCAGGAGGATGGTGCCAACGTCGCAGTAAGGGTGGTAAAGCCCCTGGATTCTGCAGAACTCAGCTTGGAGACGGTGTACGAAAAGTTCCATCCCTCTATTCAGTCCTTCACGGATGTGATTGGCCACTACATTAGTGGTGAACGTCCCAAAGGCATCCAAGAAACTGAAGAGATGCTGAAGGTCGGAGCAACGTTAACGGGAGTGGGAGAGTTGGTCCTAGACAACAACATTATCAAGCTGCAGCCCCCCAAGCAAGGGTTGCAGTATTATCTGAGCAGCCTGGATTTTGACTCTTTGCTGAAGAAGCAAGAATCAAATGTCAAACTCTGGAAAATCCTGACGGTCATTTTCGGCTTTGCAACCTGTGCCACACTCTTCTTCATTCTGCGGAAGCAGTACCAGCAGTTTCGGGAAAAGCAGCGCCTGAAACAAATGCAAGATGAATTCAGGCAGACTCAGGAGCAGTTAAGGCATGACATGAACACGGAGGGTGGGGAGACTGTAAAAAACGCCTGTGTCATCTGTCTGAGTAACATGAAATCATGTGTCTTTCTCGAATGTGGGCACGTCTGCTCCTGTGACGAGTGCTACCAGGCACTTCCAGACCCAAAGAAATGCCCTATTTGTAGGCAGGCAATTTCTAGGGTGGTGCCTTTATATAACAGCTAAACGATCATGGCTTTGGAGCAATTTGCAAAAATGTTTCCCCTCTTAAGGGGTTTTCTCAAGTCCTGGTTGGCCTGTCTGACAATTTGGGCAGATGCTGTTCCGGGGAGGGATTTGTTGGGAGAAGAGTGAGCGGGTGAGACTGCCTTGTGATCCAAAATGCAACAGTAGAATTTTACTGCAGAGGCAGAACTGATGTAAAGGTTATAACTTAATCAAAAACTGGTCCTAAAGGGAGCAAATCCAGCTAATGAGTGCATTGAGTTTCCTTTAGACTGCACCTCGTAGACTTTGAGGATGGTTTTTGCAGTCTCTAGAAATGAAGTTTTTATTAAGATGGTGAGTTAATATTTCTCTTTCTGCACTTCTAATCCCTTGAGTTTATTACAGTTGGTATCTACATATCTTTTGATTTTTGTACTTTCTGTTATTGGTTTATTGTAACAGGATCTGCAGTCACTGTAGATTTAGTTTGATCCCACTTGATTTCAGTGTCTGAAATATCTGGGCTAGAAGAAGCTTTAGTCTGAGATGGCCTTTAGACTGCTGGATTAAAGTGATGCCGTCAAGTAGTTCTAAGGCCTGAATTTAGCATTAAGAATTTTTTAAGGGCTTTTACAAAGCCTCATATGAATGGAAATATTTTCAAGAAAGACTTTATTTAATTAGAGTGAGCAGTTATGTTCCCATTGCCCTCTCCTTATTCTCCTGCCACCATCACAAAACATATGGGGTTGTTCGTTAAACCTTTCTCGGCAGCATTGGAAATCCATATACGACTGCGTCATTCTAGCACACGGAAACCAGGCAGTGAAATTCGCCTGTCTGGCTTCACTGTCCCAAGCTTGAGGTGGATGCGAAAGGGAACAGGCATCAATGGTGAAAAATAAATTTGACTTAGAGTATTAAAACTAAACAAATCTTAAAGTGGTGGTGGTAGAGCAGGTAAGAAATTTCCTTTCTCATGAATTTTTATTTTAACAGTGGCCCTTCTTGTAGCAGGTGAGACTGGTAGTGATGTCAGTTAGGCTAGGAACTGGGATGGAGGTGACGGATGGGAGTGTTATTTGGGCTTTTGGAATCTGACTCTCAAAGTTTCTGTCTATGCGCACGAGTTCAGAATAAAAGTTGCTACTTTCCAGCAATAGAGCAGTAAGCAATAAGAGAACAGGACTCCTCTGCAGTCATGTGTTATGTTGTATGTATTTCTTTTGCTTTCTGTTTGTTCTGACACATACACAAATTGGCCAAGCAGCGTCATGACAGTAGACAGTGTATGGTGTCGGAGAAAACTCTACTTCCACAATGGTTATTAAGTTAAATCTTGAGTGGGATTAGATTTTTTTTTTTTAAATGTCCTTTATAATACACTGTTCTGCCTTCTTTCTTCCCTTGATTTAACATTCTGATTTCATGTGTGGTGGTGAACCACAGAGTGCTGGTCACCCTCAGTACTATTTCACAACATTTGTGAAACAAAGGGGTGCATTGCATATTTGTGCATTGACCACAACATAAAGGAAAGCTTTGTTGATACTCCTGTATTCCTCTTTATTTTGTACCATGTATATTAGAAATAAATGTTTATCTGCAAAAAGAAAGCACAAATCTCTTTCATTTCCCAAATTTCTTATTAAATAATAGATGGAAATTGTTCTTGAATGGAATATAAAGACTTCCTGATCCGGATGACACCAAGGTCAATATTTATGTTGGAAGACATCAAACCTTCATATTCAGTAAACAGAAAGTCAGCGAATGTATTGTTTTTGTACATTCAAAATATTTTGAGATTTTTCTAGTATATTCAACTTCTGTTATGGCCATGAATTTCAAAAGGGTAACAGTATTTCCTTTGAAACTGTCATTCCAAAGAGGCGATTTCACTACATATCTGGAAAATAAACTACTGTCTTGGAGCTCACAGCCAATAACATTGCACTCATTTATATAACATGTTCTGATTGGTTAACATTACTGCATACCTCTGAGGAGGTACACAGAAAGTTGCCGGCTGATCAATGACAGATTCTAGCAATTAGGGACCAGGATTTTTCTCATATATACGGGAGTGAACATTCCAGAGGATGGAGGAGATGGATTAGGGTGGCAACTCCAATGGAAGTTGATGGGTTAAAAGTAATTTGGCATACAATGGAATTGTGTTGGAGCTTGGATGGCTGTTTAGGCCTGTCTTTTTTTTTTTTTTTTTTTTTTTTAATGGGGATCTTGATATTTTGACCATTTGTGTTTTAGTAGCTGTGATAGTTCTAGAGACTGATAGGCACAACTGGTGGAGTTAAGCAGGGGGAGGGATAGCTCAGTGGTTTGAGCATCGGCCTGCTAAACCCAGGGTTTTGAGTTCAATCCTTGAGGGGGCCACTTAGGGAACGGGGGTAAAAATCTGTCTGTGGATTGGTTCTGCTTTGAGCAGGGGCTTGGACTAGATGACCTCCTGAGGTACCTTCTAACCCTGATATTCTATGATGTTAGGTCTCCTTTAGTGCCTGTAGTACTAAGATAGTTAAACCATGTAAGGCTCAATATTCATTGGCCCCGTTAGTCAGTATAACGAGAGGGGAGACAGCCTCAGGATTCCTTCTGTCAGAGTGGAGCAGCACTGAATGTGTTGCAGTATGGCTCTCCGTTCCAAAGAAGCAATCCTGTAATCAAGGATCTGGCTGGGAGTTGGGGCTGCTGTATTGGAACAAGAGCCTGAGGGAGGGTCTGTAGCTTTACAAATGTGTAATCTCAAACAACTGCATGAGGTACATATCCGCATTTAAGAAATGGGATAATAAAGACCTGGAGAGTTGAAACTTGCCCAAAGCCTTGGGTTTTTTGGCTGCTGGTCTTGTACTTAATTCACTCAAACCACTTTGCATTTCCCATCCTGCCGCTACTGGGCACTAGAAGTCTGCCAAGCCCTTGCTTTTTAGGCACTAGATGTTCAAAATGGGTTGTCATCCTTTTCTCTCTTCCCTCTTCTTTCCCTGCACTGGCCTGTTCCTCATTACCTTCTCTGGAGAAATGGTAGGTGCTCACCCCTGGGGAGAATGGGACAAACAGATCGAGTGACCATTGCTTAGAGCAGGGGTCGGCAACCTTCAGAAGTGGTGTGCCAAGTCTTCATTTATTCAGTCTAATTTAAGGTTTCACGTACTGGTGATACATTTTAACATTTTTAGAAGGTCTCTTTCTATAAGGCTATAATATATAACTAAACTATTCTTGTATGTAAAGTAAATAAGGTTTTTAAAATGTTTAGGAAACTTCTTTTAAAATTAAATTAAAATGCAGAGCCCCCTGGACCGGTGGCCAGGACCCGGGCAGTGTGAGTGCCACTGAAAATCAGCTGAAAGGTGGCACACATGTCATAGGTTGCCTACCCCTGGCTTATTAGAGAATCAGCCAAAGCAGGAGCATTCTAAACCACTGATGTGATTTAGCAGCAGGCCAGTTTGTCTGTAAATTCACTTTAACGATTTCGCCCTTTTTCATGTTGACATATTCCCCCAACTACCCGAGATAGAAGAATGAGGATGCCTTAAAGGAACAAGGGGAGACTATCGGATGTATTCTTAGTTTATGCTCGTATCCTAGTTCCTGATGTTTTATTACCCCATGCCATGTGTAGAGGCCCGTCCATCAGACTGACTAGGAAGGAGTTGCTCTGATAAATGAAACCACCTGTTACCCCATTTCCACATAAACTAGATACCTCTTGCAGCTGCCCTCGTCACTGAAATCCAGCATATAGTTTGGATGTTTGTGGCTCTTTAAGTTGGCAGGGCAAAAGGCTTCTGACAGATCTGTGTGTGTGTGTTTATATTATTGTATCATAAGCCAGTCCAGCATATGACAGAGAGTAAAACGCTTTGACAGATGCTGCAGCTACCCTTGAGCCACTCCATGTCCTCATTACAAAGCTCACAGCTTCAGACTTGTCATCATACCCTTATCTGTGTTAACAAGCATCTCTCTCTCTCAGACACACTGTGCCCAGCACATCCTGTGCCCCAGCTTGTCTGCCCTGGTGCATTAATCCTCTGTTGAGTGAGGTACCAAGGATTGTGAAGGTTATTGGAGGTTGTGGGGGAGGAGATTTGGGACAATGGCTTTTTTGCTTCCTCTCTGATCACAGTGTATTCTTCATTTATCAGTAGAATGGTTTGGTGTAGTTGTCATGGAAATAGAATACATTACCGGGGCCTGCCTTGCAAGATGAGCTTGCTGTACTGTAGTGTGTTTCATTATGACATTTAATCCAGGATTTTTTTGGCTGAAATGGGCCAGGAGGAGCAGAACTACACTTTATTTTGAAGTGGGTCGAGCCACTTTATCAATCTTGGACAAAAGAATTTCCATTTTATTGCCTCCAAAAATCCCTCACGTCTCCCAGATGTGCTTGTTAGTCACTTCCTGTACAGCTGTTTCATTTTTATTTTACTCCCTGATACACATTGTGCGAGACTGATGGCCGCACCGTGCACATTAAACTGACACCATTAAAGGTTATATCCTGCATAGCATGACTGTCACTCTTTTTGCTGCAGTCAGTGAACTTGAACAGGAGTTTCAGCCTTTTATAATCCTCACTTTGGGACTCCCTTTGCTCTGAGAGCTCAGAGCTGTATTGGTTTGGTTTTAAATGAAAACAACTCCCCCTTTGACACACACGCCTTTTGTCAGCAGCTAGAATAAAGGGTGAATTACGTGCTTTGTTTCTTTGTTAAATGCTAACAAGGTTAAACTGAGAGATCTTTGTGTGCCAGCGTCAAGGATCATATCAGCTCTGGGAATAGTATGAGCTGCTTCTGCAAAGCTGGGACAGAGAGCACAGGACCATTGTCCTTTGGGGTTCTCACTAAAACAAGAGCTAGTTGGATTTAATTGCAGGCATAGACAGCGAGTTTCCCCTAAGGAAACCGTTTCCAGAACTGAACCGAGTCTTTTTGAAAGGTAAATTCTCTTTATCAGTTTTACAATGAAACAATCCAAAGCATGTTTATGAAACAGGATATGTATCAAGCGGGTGGTGGTGTCCTGCAGTGAAACTGCAGAGCCCTGCGATGAAGCCACTAGTGCGGTCCAGTTATTCTGCCCATTACTTGAGAGAGCAGGCCTGTGGGGTTTAGAGGGGATGCCGTTCGGGCCTACGCTTCAGCGCTTGAGACATCTAAGTAGTGGGAAGAGGCCAGTGGGGACTCGCTGCTCTCCTTCCCTGTATCTATCCCCGTGCCAACCCAACTGGCATTCCGACAAAGAGCATCTTCACTGCAGTCTAGTTTCCCTGCCTGTGGCCAAGTTAAAAGACCACTCGACCATGCAGTGTTGAGGTGGATGTTGCATTGACAGGCTTGTCCACAAGATCCAAGGCAAGATGGGTTGCAAAGGGAAGAAATAACGGCATAATCAATTATGCATGTCTTTTAAAAAATAGAAATGAGAAACTCAAAGTTATAATGTCCCTCTGTGAGAGTCTCTTTATGGCTGGATTCACAATTAAACAAAAGTTATTAATGGAAATTCATGGAGCTTTGTTTCTTCCTGATAAGCCAGTTGTCCTGCATTAGTCCAGAGTTTCTCTAATTTAAGGACTTAACTTGCATAGGCTTGGTCCAAAAGTAGATCCTTGGAGGGTTAGAAATAAGGCAGTGAATCAAGAAAGTCCTCGCAGGCAGCACGAAACTGACCTTTCTGCCTCTCCCCGGTTTTGATGCTATTCTGGTGATTCATTTATCATCTTCTTACCAAAACAAAGGTGACATTTTTGCAGCAGGGAGATTAACGGCATCATCAACTTTCAGATGCAGTTGGACCGTAACATGTTCCTACACCAGACACGTTTCATCTGTAACAGAATGTTCAGAAGCTCTCCAGCTGCAGAGTTTGAAGCTGCATGTTTTCCACAGGTTTTTACCTATGTCCGGTCCTATCTGTACTCTAGATGGTGCAATAGAACCGTGATATCCAGTACACCTGGCTATGGCTCTCACCACTGTGCTTTCTTGAAAACACTGGTTCTGGCAAAAATTGCTGTAAAACTGTTAACAAGCTGCCTTTCTTGCCTAGAAATGGTGGCGTCAGGCAGAGGAGGAGAGACTAGGGGTAGGAGGGGGCAATAATGAAGAGCGAACTGCCACGCAAGGCTATTTGTGTTTCACACTAGCCGCTTGCACTGCCGCTACTGTGATAGCATTGTACCTGTCGATGCAGTCCAGAGGAGAGTTTGTTTTCCAACCCCCTCAGCCACCTGTTTCAGTCGAGGAATACAGTAGAATTGATCAGAGCTGGGGAGGAGAAGGATGCTAATGGGGATTTATGTAATGAATCCTATAATGCTGAGTGTCTCATGTCTTGGTCACAATTCCTAAATCTCTCCTTTCCTCTCCCTTGCATATTTGTTCGGAAAAAGGTGTTTCCCCTTGCTTTCTGTCTTGAACTCCTGCATTGCTATTAAACAGCTGTCATGCCCCACCCCCAAAGTGGCTGCAATTCAGTGGTGACTGAAATGATCCCTATCCTGTGTATAGTTTGTAAAACACTACATTTTTAAAGTGCTTTGAGATCCTTCTTGATGAAAATCGCTATAACCATGCATATTGTTATTAATATGGTCACTCCTTGCTCTGTAGCTCTCTGTATAGTATGACCATTGTATTTGGTTCCAATGTGAACTATAATTTCTCTCTCCGTGAGGTTCGCTCCTTCATAGGGAGTAAGGAAGGGGAGACGACAGGATTTGGTGTGAAACTGAGAGACTGCCACTCAGCGCTCACTGAGCATTTTAATTAAACATCTACAGGACAAGAGACAAAAGATGATTTTGTGGTTGAGGAGTCAGACTGGGACTCTTGAGGCCTTGGTTCAGTTACTGGCTCTGCTACAGACTATGACCTTGGGCAAATTACTTAATCTCTTTATGCCTCCATTTCCCCTGTTAGCTGGAGATACAAATACTTCCTTGTTCTGTCTTGTCTATTTGGGCTGTAAACTCTCTGGGGCTGGGACTCTCTCTTACAGTGCGTATATACAGGGTCAAACACAATGAGGCCTTCTTCTCACGTAAGACTTCTAGGCGTTACTGCAATAGAAAATAAGTGAGGCCAAACTGGTGCTTTAGTTTGTATTACGATTACAATTTCCTCTCATTCCATATTCTTGTCTCTTTTTTCCCTCCCTTTCATTTATTTGCATCTCATTCTCTTGTGGGAAAGGTGGTCGTCTTTCTTTTTGTCTTGCGTTCTCTTTGGTTTTTCTCCCAGGTTCTGTTTTCTAAATGTCTTTTAATTTTCAGTGTCTCTCTACAGTAGTTTATCTTCCTGTAAAGCACTTTCCTTGCATTTTATGATGTCATAAAAATGATCTCTTGGGAAGCTCAAAGTGCCCGTCTCTTTTGAAAAAGACGTTGTGTAAAAACAACTGTTTCTTACTCAACAGACCCGCTCCTTGTTTGTATTTGGAATTGGATCAGCTGATTTTATTGTCAAAAATAAGTGTTTTCTCTTGTCAGCGCTGCAGAGCTAAAGAGAAGCGAGCTGGGTTCTAGTCAGGCCTTGGCAAAATTATGTCATAAGTTCCAGTCAATTAGCATGTGACAACACAGTGATAGCAATGGAAGTACACAGAGGCCACAGTTTGTAGACAAGGAGGTCACCCAATGACCATGGGTGATGATGCAGCCAAAGAGAATAACCCCATATGACCCTCAGATCCCAAACTCAGTATGAAGGGATAATTGGGGGCTAGAGGGGAGGGAAAAGCCCCATAATTTATTCGTAAACTTACTTTGTTATTAAAATGATTGCGACAAACAGGTGATGCAATGATGCTATGTTAATCATTTTTCTGAGCAGAAAGGCTCTTTCAGTTGTTGGAGGATTGCCAGGAAGCAGCCTGGCCTCATTTGATTAGTCCCCTCTTTTCAGGGTCTGGGGGATTGTGAACCTTTGCCAATTTAACTGCTATCCCTTTCCATCCTTAGCTGATAGAATTAATAGCAACGTACCAGTAAACAGCAGAATCTGTCAAGATCTCAGCTTTTAGCTGCAGCTGTCTCCAGGGACAGAATTCAGAGCGAGAGCTTGATCAACTTGCTAGATTTGAATGTCTAAAGAAACAAATTGGCGTGTCTGTTGTTTTTGATGCAGTGACAGCTCTATGTGTGTGTTTTCCCCTCGTGTTCTCTTTTTTCCAGAGTTTCAAGCTCTTTGCATTCTCTGCCTTCCTCTTAATGATGGATTTTTTTATATCTCAAACAAGGAGGCACTATGGTGCAGTGGACTGTGTCCCTGTCTGGGAGTAAAGAGACTGGGCTTCTATCCCTGGTGATGCTAGACCAGAGATACTCAGACTGAGGGCTCTTTAATGCATCTGCTGCAGCTCTTTGCAGCACATAATATTAAAACACTGTGTGATTTATTTATTAACCAGTCAAGATACTTTTACTATGTTATTAACCAATTAAGTTATCAGCTTGCACTAAGTTATTAACTTATTTGCTGTGACAAGAATTATTTATATTAAAGATATAGTGCTATAGTAAATGAAATAATTAATTCACACAACTATGGCTCCTTCGAGTAATGTTGGTCCTAATTTGGCTCCTGAACCACTGAGGTCAGAGTATCACTATCCTAGACCATACATGTATTCCCCTCTCTCTGCCTCTAGTTTTGCCAGCTGCCGGACAAAGTTAGGCCATCCTTTGTAAAGCATGATAGCAGAGCTAATTTTACCATTACATCTCCCCTCCTTCTCCTGCCCCACCTTGTCTTGTTGGTTTTCAGCTAGACTCTTCAGGAAGAAATAGAAAAAAGTGCACGGGAATTTAGTACTTGTGAAATGTATCCTACCCAAAAAGCAGCCACAGCCTGAGCAGCATGGACTGATAATAAGAACCATAGTATAAAGGCAGGGGAATCTCTGCGACAGGTTCTGAATGAGCATATGTGCCTTGTTACCCACCATGTTGCTCAAATGAGAGACCGATTCTAACAAGCTATTCATTTCCTCCTGCCAGCTGCTTTTGTGCCTTCACTCAGGGGCACACTCTGACCCCTTACACCTTTTGGTGAGTGGTTACTAGCATGAGTATTCCACTGAAATCAGCAGGACTGTGCATGAGAGTGACTAATGATGGCAAACCTTTTACTCCCATCTGTCCTTCAGTGATGGGATTCCCCTCCCCAGGGCAAGTTGTGCATGGTGGAGATTTCCTTCCTCGGACAAACTCTTCCTTCAGCAGGGGATTGCCTACTATGGTCCAGGTAGCGCTTGTAAGTCACTTGCTCAGATGGAGTGTACCAAGCCAATGCAATAGCAAGAGCCTGCAGTGGCAGCAAAATAATCAGCAGCCACGTGGTATCTGCATGCAGGACTTGGCAGCTTGGTGGCATTCATCCAACATCAGCTCTGCTGCATGATCTGAGCAGCTGCAATGAGTGATAGAAAAGCCTTAGAAAGATCAGTAAATAGGTACAGTTGTAAAATAGGTATTTCATGTAGCTGAAGTGCTGCTTCTGCAGAATCCATCCTAAAAGCAGTGTCTACGGAAACGTTACTACTGACCTGAATCAAGACGCACTCTCATGCAGCAGAACAATTACACTGCAGAAGATGCTGCCTCTCTGCTTCACCCTCACTCCCCTCCTCTTTTCAAAAATGAGTCTGATCTCTCCAGCTGCTAGATTAGAAACCATAGTTGTATAAAGCAGCCAGAAACTGATCATGTGACCAGCTGGGTACACAGTGCCAGCACAAGCAAAAACTGAACCAGCAAGCATCTCTCCCCGCTCCTGAAACCCACCAAGAACGTTTCAAGGCCAGAGAAAGTTGTGTACCTTATTAATAAACCATGGTGTTCGGAGACGCTTTTGTTTTAACCCTCTTGCTGCCAGACCTCTCTGTGGCAGGCAGTGCTGCTAACTTCACTAAGGACCTCACACTGGCTGGTGGGAGGGTCAGATATATTGTGTGTGTTTTGCAGTAATTAAGAGCATGCTGGTTTGATATACCTAGTCGGTGTGGTGGACAGGCCTCGTTTTGGGTCTGGTGAGCCCACAAACCCAGGTGCATTTAAGCGTTGCAGTGAAAATTTAGCCCCTAAAATCTGAGGCTACTGAGGAACCTTTAAAAAGCCTCTTTTCCTTTATCAGATAGCAACATGGTACTTCTCATTTTCAAAGCACTCTGCTAACAGGAATTATGCATTGCTATGCATTTAGATGGGGAGCAGCAGAGTGGTTAAGTGACTTGCCCAAGGCCACAAAGGGAATCAGTGGTAGAGATGTCCATATGCTTTAAATGTTTCTGGTCCTTGTTCCTGTGTTCAGTCCTCTGGGCCATGCTGCCTGCCCAATATAGCAGGCCTGTGATTAATAAAAGGAGAACCCCCCATTCTGGACGCAGGGAAATTATCCAAAAGCTGTGCTCAATTAGTGCAGGCTTTTATGCCCAGCTGCCTGACCCGTTACTGCCTATTATTTCCTTTGCTGTATCATTTCCCCTCTGTTGAGCAATGTACTGCACAAAACAGAGGGTCAGGGTTGCTTCCCATGAAGCCTTTTTGTCCGTTTTAATCAGGGACTTTGGCACAAGTGAGACTTCCTTCTCCAGCCCAGACTTAGCCTTTCAGGCAGCAGCCACACCATTGCTCTGTTATCTCTGTTGCCAAGTGATTTCCAGGGGAAAAAGAAGGTAGCCATGCAAATATAAACTGTTTAAACACGTCTCCTGTGCACTGGGACCAGTGAGTCTGCAGGCAAAGCCTGAAGCAGGCTTATTTGTTACAGAAACATCAGAACAAGAGGCTTTGGGGAGCTGACAGCCAGCGTCTCCTTGCAAGGCTGGGCAGGATTGAGAGAATCAGGTTTCGAGTTCCTGGGTGGGTTGGTTCTTGGAAGACAGTACCAAAGAGCTCTTCATTTACACTTAATCAATTTTGGAGCTCTTAAAGCTCTCGGGATTGGACAGTGCTTGTTCACCTGCTCATCCGCTGCTGAAACACTTTATAGATTACAGACAACGTTCCCTTCAGATGATGTGATTCTGCCACAGTCACTAACCACGGTGCCCTCCAGCTCCCCCTCTGACGTACTGTCCCAAAACACACACTGGAGTCTCTCAGCCCAGCCTGCCGAGGTTTGGTATCACCTGGGCTTCTGGGCCCAGGGCCAGGGGAAGGATTTCCATTTTTTCATTGAATTCAGTAGTGGTGGAACGTTTGAGGCTGAAGTCCTGTATCCACAGAACAAGTACGTCGTGCGCAACAACAGTACACGTTCTCCTACCCTGCTTTTCTTGATCTGCCTCCTGCTCCCCATCTTTAAAGGGAGAGGGTAGCTCTGTCTCTAAACCCATCAACCCTAGGTTGCTGGATCTCAGCCAAGACTGCCAGCAAGAGTGTTAATTAGTGCTGAGGCTCACGTACACATCAGTTCACTAGGAATTGGCCTGAGACCACCAGTTCACTTCAGAGAGGGCATGGAACAGCTGTCGAGTGGCAATAACATTCAGTCACAGACATCTGGAGCTGGAATCAGATCGGTACCCCAGAAATGAAAGGTTCTATAGCTTGATTTCATGAGCTGTCCAGACCCTTGATTCCTGAAATGCTTGCAAAGCATTAAATGCTTCAAGGTGGCAATGTGTTATTAGTTGGGAATGCTACAAAGAATATTATTTATCACAAAACTTTATAGCAGGCGCAATGAACTTGGTAACAGGATAGCCTGAGCCTTTTCCTTCTAGGTCAGTGGCTCAAATTCAGCTGAGGAAGGACAGAAGCGTTGTTCCCACCTGACGGTGGCGTAGGGACCTACTTGCAGTGAACAGGCACTATCAGTCCAGGTACCATCCCGAAACCACTGTGGTGGGCACTAACTGGGAACTTTCCTGGCAGCCTCAGCAGAGAGCCTAAGGCTTGAGTGGGCATGCAGACTAGCCATTGATGGGACGATTCAAACACCTCTTGGGCTAGGCCCTCCACCTGTTGTTCAAAGGGGGAGAGAGAGCTCAGTGGTTTGAGCATTAGGGTTTGAGTTTCAGTGGTTTGGGCCACTTAGGGATCTGGGGCAAAAATTGGTCCTGCTAGTGAAAGCAGGGGGCTGGACTCGATGACCTTTCAAGGTCCCTTCCAGTTCTAGGAGATTAGTATATCTCCAAAGCATGGGTGACTGGCTTCTACTCCTGTTATCTCAATGGGAGAGAAGGAGCAGAGCCCCTACCCATTCCCGCCCCTTCTCTGAAAGCTGCCACTGACTGTGCTAGTACCTGTTCTCTGCATAAACAAGATTTCAGTCGTCAGGGTTGTCAGTCTGGCACCTTTTGCCAGCACTAAAACTCACACCCATCTCCACGGACTGAATAAATCTGCACAAGACGAGGGAATTGCTGCAGGATCAACACGTTACCCTCCAAGCAAAAGAGGTTTGCTCAAAGAGAAGAACAGACTACAAAAAATGCCTGTAAGAATCAGCAGTGACTCGTGAACTCTGCTAACTATGCCCTCCTTTCCCTTAAAAGGGTATACGCTGGAGCTGCATGTTATGGGTAGTGGGATGGAATGGTACATGGTTTTCCTAGTCACTGTCACAGAACCTTGTTAGTGTTGCTTCACCATGCGTATGTGGCACTGCATGAGGTTCCAGCCTCATTCTGCTGCAATGTGCATCACTATGCTTAAATCGCCAAATCAGGAGACCATTTTATCATACTGCACTGGATTAGGTGTTCGTATCAGATGACACTGCAATGCACTATGCGGCAGTGGTCCATCTCCCTCTGTTGCATTGGGTTACACAGGTCCTGTCGCATTGCATAACCTCATGTTCCCTTGGGTCATGCTGTTACTCTATCATCATTTTGGCTTACAGACGGGTTGCCATGTGTCATAGGACACCTTTGATGTTGCACCCTTTGTGGTGTTGTGGGTCAGCAGCCTTGCAGTTTCACAGCCATTTGTGCTGGATTGGGACACACGGAACTACAGATTTAGACTAAAAATTTCACAGCTCATGTGTTTTGTAGCATGACCTTTGTGTTGGGGTAGGATTTTCCTGCTTCCCCTTGTTTGCTTCCCCAGTTGCAGAAGTCACATCCTCCTGGGCAAAAGAGACTCCTTTGTTTGCCTTCCAGCAGCAGGAAGTTACAGGGGATCAGGGTGCCCAGGCATTGCTTCAGACACACTGCACCAGGGTTGTGCCATGTCACATGGGAGTACACCAGTGTTTCCGGGAGGCATTCACACCTTATCATGTTACATCACCTCCTTCAGTACAGCAGGGACTGCTGGGAGGAGGTAGTGGCAGAAACATGCATCTGAGAGCAGGACAGGTGAGATGACCACAGTGCTTGTTTCACGTACTGCATGCTGAGTAATGACATGAGAGGGCACCATGTTTCTAAAACTAAATCAAATCTTTATTAAGAGAACTGTTCACGGGGATGCTGCAGTGGCAGCTAGCATTCCAGCCACATGCACACAGACTGACTTCCCAGCGCCTCCTCCAAACTCTTCCCTCCTGTAACCTGTGCTCTTCCCTCCAGCTTCCATGTAGGTTGTTACAGTGTTGGCTGTGTGGAGAGCCAGGTATGTGGAGCATATAGATACCACACGGCAGTTTTCACTATATATTCCAGCACTGTGAGCAGGCCACATCCCTCATTCTCTGCTATTTTACACCCCCTTGTGAGTGAATCCTTCCTTTCCATCCATACTGAGGACTGGTTATGGAGGCAAAGCACACATTAGGAAACAGGGCCATTTACAGAGTAAAGCTGCCAGCAGTGTAGAAGATTTTATCTCCCTGGCCGTAAGGCTTCAAGGCCCAAGCCTCACAAATGCTCCACCCGCTGCATTAGTGCCATTACTGCAGAGCTGCTGCTCTGAGGCAAAAGAATATTGGGCTTTGCCATCCCTTTCCGCACTGCTGTAATGGCTGGCCAGGATACTGCATAACCTTAGTCAGGGAATGAACATTCAGGCTTCTTTTCCCAGGAGGTGGTGGGAGAATCCACTTGACAGGGATTCCTGGAAGGGGTGAGAGAGGAAAAGGACAATTACTTAGATGCCAGAGATAGGATATAAATGGGATTGTTGCTGGAGGGCGCTGCTTGTTCAGGAGTGATGAGCTGAGCTTGTCTCAAAGGCCTGGTCTACACTACGCTGTTAAACCGATTTTAACAGTGTTAAATCGATTTAATGCTGCACCTGTCCACACTACACCGCTCTTTATATCGATTTAAAGGGCTTTTTAAATCGATTTCTGTACTCCTACAAAACGAGAGGAGTAATGCTAAAATCGATATTACTATATCGGAATAGTGTTAGTGTGGACGGAAATCGACATTATTGGCCTCATTATTTTACAGTAGCTACCCACAGTGCACCGCTCCAGAAATCGATGCTAGCCTCGGACCATGGACGCACACCACCGAATTAATGTACCTAGTGTGGATGCGCACAATCGACTTTATAATATCTGTTTTATAAAATCGGTTTAAGCTAATTCGAATTAAGCTAAGGCTCGGATCGGCGTGTACTTTCTGGCTAAGAGAGGTGAAAACATTACACTTAGTTCCCTAGGACTGGGAAGAGCATGGGGATTGAGGGACATTGGCCCTTTCCCAATTTGACAAGCAGTCTAAATACCTGGCTAGACCAGGTTAGATTATCTAGGTCCCTTCTTTCAGTGTTTCTCTGAAGTTAATCTTAGTATTGAGGCTTTTGGGCAGAAGCTGTTCAAAATGCTCCTTAGATTTTTAAAGGGAGCCACTGAAACATCCACCTGAGGTTGTGTCCCTGCTCCTTTACTGAGGAGCGTGACCCAGACCAGGGTACTCAGAAGGAGAAAGGCAATTTAAGCAATGGGCTTAAACTGCAGCAAGGGAGATTTAGGTTGGACATTAGGAAAAAGTTCCTAACTGTCAGGGTGGTTAAACACTGGAATAAATTGCCTAGGGAGGTTGTGGAATCTCCCTCTCTGGAGATATTTAAGAGTAGGTTAGATAAATGTCTATCAGGAATGGTCTAGACAGTATTCGGTCCTAGAGTCTATGAATCTATGAATTGTCAGACCTTTCTTGGAGATCAGAGCAGGGAGGGGTGCTGAATGGGGGTGGGGATTTCCTCCAAATAATGAACAATAATGCATTAAAGCAGCAGCCGTTGCCTTTTCAGCAGAGCATCTGGCAGCTTGCTGGCTCTGTACCTGCCGCTCCATCTTGTTGCTGATAGCACCCCTCCTCCACTCTGCTGCAAGAGGGGCGCTCCAAGAAATCAAGGGAGCATGGGGATGTGCATCAGAGAAGCAAGAATGCTGCAGTATATATGGGGTGGGGTGCAGAAGCAGAAACAGAGATGTTGCCCTGCTGCTGAAAACCAAAGAGGCAAACTGGTCGAAGAGAGGAAGCGTGGCCTAGCCCAGGAGGCTTGGGAACAGGGCTTAATTTCTAATGAAAGAGGTGCCGGGGCTCAGACTTTTTTTTTTTTTTTTTTTACATTCATAACTAATGTGCCAGGCCCAGAGGTGCCGGGGCTCTGAACTGCCAGGTCCAGAGGTGCCAGGGCTAAGCCCTGTCTGGGAATCAGGAGCCGGGGTTCTGTTTCTCCCTCTAGGAGGGAGTAAGGCTCAGTGGTGAGAGCAAAGGCTTGGGTCAGGGCGGGCGAGCAGGACCCCCCCAGTGCCTGGCTGCCCCCACCTGCCGGTGTGTGGGGGGGTGATGGGAGGCTTCGGGCAGAGGTGGCAAATGCCCGGGAAGGGCAGAGCCAGGCAGCCAGCAGCGGGACCGAGCTCTCCTGCACCCGGGCGGGGAGGCGGAGCCTGGGGCTGCAAGGGAGGGGCGAACCCCCCCGCCAGGGGCGAGCCCAGCCGGCGCGCACGGCAGCCGGGCTCTGCCCTCGGTGACGTTGCTCCTTTTCCCGGGATCTCTCTGCCTCCTCCCCCCGCTCGGTGCCTGCCGGAGCCCGCAGCCCGCCCCCCGCCCGGGAGCCGGGCGGCCACTCTCGCGCCGCCGCCGCCGGAGGATGTAGCTGGGGCCGCGCCGCTGCTGCTGCTGCCGAGTCCAGTCGGGAGAGGGACCCCCCCCCAGCGCCGGTGCAGCTTCCCCTGCCGGGCCGGGGCTGCCGGGCCAGCGGCGACCCTGTCTGCCGCTGCCGAGCGGCAGCGGGGGCGGAGGGCCAGGGCAACGGACCGCCCGCCAGACCATGTCAGGAGTGCTCCCTACTGCGGAGACAAGCTGGGCCACTACGGGCGAGGCGGGAGGTGGGCAATCTCCTTACCCTGCCGCCTGCAGGACACCAGCAACTTCTTCGCGGGGCGAGCAAGAGGCCCCAAGCTGGGAGCAGAATCGGCAGAGCAAGAGAGGGTAAGCCGGCTCGTCCGTCCCTAAGCCCGCCAGCCCCGGCTGGAGGGGGGGGTCTACCCCAAGCCCGCACCCGCCTTCTCCGCAGTGTTCGGAATCGAGTCCCTTCGCCGCCCACCACCCGCTTGGCCAGGAGCCCCCCTCTCCCCGCCCCACAAGCGTGTTGCCAAGCGCAGGTGCCCCTCGAGGCAGGCAGCCAGGCAGGCGCCCCGAGATGGGGCTCCCGGAGCGGCGGCCACTGGTGCCTGGCTGCGGGTTTAGCAAGGGCTTTGCACCCGCGCGGAACAGGTTGAAGTGCTGAGTAAGGGGTCGGGATCCCCAGTCTGCTGGGGGAATCCCAAGGCGGCGGGAACCGGGCACTGGTGCAGCTCCATTTGCCGCTGTGTGCCTGCTCTGTGCATAGGAGTGATCAATAGGCTGTGTAGGGGTGGGGGGCTAAATGCAGCTTGGGATCATTTGCTCACTTAGCAGTGTAAACCGATGGGTCTTTTTCACCCCACAGTTTAGGTGAACAGATCCAAAGCTCTTTTTTTCCCCCACTCCTTGCCACTCTCAGCACACTCAACACCTCCCCAACGGCATTTTCACTTCTGTAGAGAACTGAACACATCCCTGTAGTTAAAACCTTCTGCGTACTGGGACGGGGGAGGGGGTGGGCATGGAGTTTTCTGACTAGTTTAAATGTGTCAAATCCAAGTCTGAGCCTTGTGCGCAGAATTCCGGCTTGCAAGTCAAAATGCTGTTGGAGAGGTGTTGAGTCTGCATCGAGTGGCAAAGAGGAGTGAAAAAACTGCAGTAGATCCTGTAGGTACTCATGGGGGAGAGAGAAGGTCATCTGGCAGTTAGAAAGATGTTTTCTTCTCCCTTTTTCTCCACATTGCATGTTTATGATAAAAAACCGGCAACGGTCCTAACCTCATGTCCCTAGTAGAGACAAAGAATTTCCAGGTGATCTCAGTAATCACAACATAGCTAACCTGGAGGTGTCTCTTGACATCTGGAGAGCTCAGAGATCCTGCAACTCATTTCAGAGGGGAATAGGTTCCATTCAGCTACGATTTACCCCAGTTGATTAAATAAATACGCCATCAGTTGTTTTAGGCAACCTAACCCTAGCGGCCAAGTGTTTGGTGACCTTGAAAACACTGCATTAAGTGTGTAATATTATCCAGTGCTTTTAATTCTTTGCAATGGTATCATTTCTTTTTAAATAGAATCAAATTGCTGAATGGAGACAGTTCTTTCTCTGTGAAACTCATGTTTTCCTGACTTTTATGCTATTTAAACAAAATCATTTGCAATAACTCTGTGTGTGTGTGTGTGTGTGTGTGTATTGGAATTCATTGTTGCCTTGGACATTAGGTAGAGAGACTGTTGAACTATACATGTTTCAGGGAGGCAGATTGCAATACCGGGGGAATTCATGCAACAGCAAGGAGAAGGGGGGGACAAGGGAAGCTACAATGTATTCATCATTTTGTTTTTCTACTTTACAGTTGTCATTGAAGATGATAGAATTGATGATGTGCTGAAAAATCTTTCAGAAAAGGCACCTCCTGGTGTTTAATTCCCTCCCAGAGACACTGAGTAAAGGGGAAAAATAATTTACAATGTAACACATTATTGGCAACAAAACAAACAATAAAGCACTCTGAAATCCTTCATTACTAGCCTATGATCCGCAATGCACATCAGCAGATTGTATCTTAACATCAGGCTTGGAGACAGAAGAGGTACGGAAAGGAAGAAGGTTTAAGTAATGTGCAAAACACAACAAAAATCCACCAAAAACTCCCTCAAAAACCTAAACCCAGCCCACAAACAGTAATAAATCAAAGTGTATCAGTTGCAGCTATGTTGTTTAAATTATTAGTCATTTCTTTTTTCTATATGATGATGAATATTGCACAATTCCAGATCTGGGGTTTAAAGTACTTTGAACAATGCAGCAAAACACAGTGTTTTCAGACCGTGGTACCTTTTGCTGGTCATGGTTGTTCCAAATGAGCACCTTGTTTACATTATTTAATCTTGCAAAAATGATTCCTTGCACTTGGATGTAACATGCTATCAGTTTCATTGGGTTTTTTTATGTTGATGTCCTTGGATGTTTAAGAAAAATTATATATAAATTATATATATATTTCATTTTAGTCACATTTTAACGTATCGATGGAATGTGTGCAAAAACTTTTATAAGGAATGAACTATAGGAAGAATTATTGTTTTATTTTTTAAAGCTTGTATTACTTTTGCTGTGAGCAAGTGCTCAAGTTAGCGCAAATGGACAAATTTTATATGTAAAACAGAAAAAAAAGAATGCTCAGCTTTTTCTAACTACCATGCAGTCTGTAGTGTGGGTAATCTCTGGTTTTTTCCTATATTGTGGCAATTTATTCTCTTTAATAGACTGTGTTTAAAAAAAAAAAAAAAAAGGAACAAAAAAAATCCAATGTAATCACAAGAGTGCCAAATATCTTGAGATGCCAAATGGCAGTCTGTTTTCATTTCTTCTTTAGTGCTCTTTGAGTCTATGTAAAGTAGCACTTCTGGTGTCTTTTCTGTTCTTTATAGGGCTCTCTACTGGATTTTATTGATATCTAGACATCTATATATATATATAAAAATATCTTCTGAGTTTTCTTTTACTTTTTTTTGCATGATATGTGCAAAAAAAAAAAAGCGCCTCTTGTGTGAGGGACTATTTTACTGGTTTTGTTTGCAACTTTGAAAGACAGACCTCAAGAAGGGTTTTATTTTTTTTTTCCTTTTCTTAAATATTGTGTATGTTGCACTTTTATCCACCACACAGGGCTATTTCTGCAATGTACAATAAAAAACAAAACAGTCCATTCCTGTGTCTGATCACTATCTCTTGTCTTGTTTTTGTGCCTGCAGCATGCAGAGAGATCTGTTTCAGCCTGAATGCCAAGGCTGCATATGTCTGTCTCAGAGTGAGGTGTGTTAGGTGGTCACTGGGGGAATGTCAAGGAAAGAAGAAATTAATGAAATGTCGAGCTGGCCCATGCTGGAAGTATTTTCTGTTCATACTGAGGCTAATAGTGAATTGGGCATATGGAGGTGTTGTGATTATTGCTCCCCAGGGGAAAGTTAAATGGACCCCGATGGGTTGGGTGTGTTGGTTTGCTAGTCACTGATTCATTTCAACACACACATCTCCATCTTTGTGCCAGTCTCTCCTTGGATGACATTACACAGGAGCAAACCCACCAGCCATTCCTGCCTGCGTAGAACTGCCTGCCTGATGTATTGATAAACAGACAAAAACTCATCACTGGCAAGGAGAAGGATTTTACTTGAAAGACAAAAAAAAAAACAACCCTCCGGATCCTTGTGCTTGCTCCCCCTGGCCCCTTCACTGCTGAGGAAACCTGCCCAAGCTTTAACGTGCTGTCCCTAGCTTCCAACAGTTGTCAAGTGGGTCGAACAATAGCATGCCTGCTGCTGGAGCAGAAGGGGCTGGGGGATGGAGGAAGAGTGTGTTTGCGTGGATTGTTACTGGAGCTGGGCCAAAGCAGAGCCATTCACCAGCTCCCCTTCCCTGACCTTGGGCCGAAGGGAGGGAGGGAACTTAGATTAAATGGCACCTGGAGCCAAACTCCCTGTTTCTGGTTTTGCAAAACAAGCACAACTTTTCTCTTCCCAGCTTTGCCAGCAAGAGGCTTCCCTGGATTCTTACCAGAACTCACATCCATTGCTGGGGCTGGTGGTAAGATTCTGGAGATCTGATGTCACAACATTGAACGGAGCGATATGAGGGCTGGGAGTGACTGAGAGAGATGTAACAAAAGGGCCCAGGAGGGTAACTCAGGAGTGTTCATCGCTGACCAATGGCAATTGAGACTAAGAAGCATAATTGTAGAATAATAACAATAGCCATACAAAGGTGCAGGGGTCTGACTCTCACGTGAATCGAGTTGTTATTGGCAATGGTTCCTGATAGGTTTCTACGCCACCTAATGCAGTGGGGCCCTACTCTGGTTGGCTACTAGATCCTACCACTATATAAGTAATAGAACATGAAGATGCCTACAAATGGATCGTTATTGTAGTGGCTGGTGCCACAGGGTGATCTCAATGGAGGAAAAGCACTCTGTGACAGCTAGGTTGTGTTAATAAGAATTCATACTTACTGGGGTTGGGGGGGGTTGTGTGTATGTGTAATGCTATGTTTGAGATCCTTTCACCAAAGAACTGCCCCGACTAGGAAGTGAAATTTACAGAGAGTGGTTTTAAGAAGATCATAATTTCAACAAGAAGAGCTAAGACGGGCGTCTCTCAATCTGCTAGCGCCTGACTGTGAAATGCAACAGGTGAGCAAGGCCCCAAATGAGGGACATGCAAAATAATGCAAAAAGCTTTCCATGCCATGGTATCATAAACTCTTTCTACGGTCTCAGCTTTGTCATTAAAAAACAAACAAACAAAACAATGTAAGTAACTTTAAAAGTGAGGACATGTCTGATCTGTGCAGCTGTAGGTACCTTTAGACTTAAGATGAGTGGCCTCCTTCAAAACGGACATTTGAGAGATAGGGGCAGGGTGGAAACAAAGGGAAAAAAATATTATCTCGCCTCCAAAACTGTATTGATCACTGCAAAGTCTCTCTCTCTTTTTATATATTTGAAAAATATATTTTCTTAATTCTATTTATTCCCTCTCCCCTTTTCTTTTTCTTTTCTTTTCTTTCCTTTTTCTCTCTCTCTCTCTCTAACAATTGTGTGAGTGGTTTCTGTTGTGTAGCCTTTTTTCATTGTGGACAATACACTGTGAGAGGATTATGCAGAGGGGATGGCTGTGGAATGAGAACAAAGAGCTCCTATTCTCAAGCTGAGTAGGTTTGTCAATTGGTGGTTGAAAGGCTCTGATGGTTGTTTTTCAGGAGATGGCATTAAAATATTACTATAATAGCACAAAAGCAATTGTGTCAGTGGTGAGGAGGCAGTGTCAGCTAGTTTTGTGGACACTTCTGTGTCACAGGCATCTTTAAATGGAAAATGTGAATGTAAACATCTGTAAAGGATGCACTTTGGAATCTGGAAGCATGTTAATTGGCAGGAAATTATGCCAAGTGTGGAACATATTGTGAAAATATGTCTGAGCAACAGTAAATATAGAAAGGGAGGATATAAAGCTCTAAAGATGATGAGAGAATCTATAATCCTTCTTATTGATTGAGCATCAAGGGCTGTATTATTCAAACACAATTAATTGAATACTTGCAATAAATGTAAATCTTGGTGGATTCTGGATGACAACTTAAAAGACACCCTTCACCCCCAGCCTTGCTTCTGGGGGAATTCTTTACAAACTCTTGTAAATTATTGATTTTAAGAGAGAGGAGAGAGAAATGAAAGAAGCAGCTGCACAGAGAAAGAAAAGAGGGAGAGAGAGAGGAAGAAAATGATTTCCTGGCACACTCAGCACAAGTCACGCACAATCAGACCTAAGAATAATAGAGCCCATTCCTGCACCCACTGAAAGATCTGAACTATAGACCCATTCCTGTAATGAGCTCCGTGCAGGTGGACCTCTGTGCCCAAGTGAAGCCCCTTACAGGGTCAGGCTATCCATCACATTTGCCTTTCATCTGAGGATCTCAAAGTACTTGGCAAACATGAAGGGCCCAATCCTGCAAATTCTCATTCACACAAGCAATATGCACTGACGCAAGCAATTCCATTGATTTTAATAGGATAACAAGCATAAGTAAAGCTTATTCACACAAATAAGGGTGTGCAGGATTGGGCCCTTGTGAATTAGGTCAGACATATATACGATAACATGTCATCCAGCACTGAAATGCAGCCATTTCTGGGGTGCAGCACAGCTGTTGTGGAATAGCTCACACTAACAATGCACAGTTGTTCATGGGAAGTTAAATTAATTCTTAATCTATAAATATAATTATTAGTCACAAAATATTTCTCTTAGATCAGGGACCCCAAAGCATAGCTCTTGGGTGAAACACTTCTGGGGGGGAGGTCCTGCAGCTGCCCCTTCCCTTTATATACATGAAGACAAAACCGGTCACCTGCAATTTGTGTATAGCAGCCGCTGAACTAAAACACCAAGTAGTCTCTAGTCACCTGCCAGCGACGATAAAAATATTATGGTGGCATGTGGATTTTTTTAAGTTAAATGTATGTAAATTTACTTGTAAATGAGGTGATACCCAAGGGCTGCTGGCTAATTGCCAATACATCCCTCGGTGTTGCAAAGTTTGGATGCTTCTGCCTTATGCTTATGACCATATAAATTAATCACACCTTGAGAAGTGTATTTCACACATCACAAAAGAACCCCACATCCATTGGCACAGCTCAAAGCGTTAAAAATAATAGTTATTATTGCTACTGCTGATTAGTTTTAAAGAGGCCAACACCGGTGCTTGGCATTTTGCAAATAGCAGTTGCTTTGTGCAGGGAAATTGAGTATTGACTGTGCTTCAGGAAACCAAGAATCTTAGAAACAAAGAGAACTGATATTTGTAAAATAAATGCAAGCCCTGAAATCTGTGCAAACCCCAAGTCAGCTGAGAAGAATGCAGTGTCCGTGGTAGCCTAGGTTCTGCAAAAGACATGATGGATGCTTTCAAAAAAATATTTTAATAAAAGCAACTTCCTGCTGAGTGGAGCTGTCATCTCAGACTGGAAACTGTACAGTCCCTTCTCTCCTCACCCTTGGAACAGCTGCTCTGGTTTATAAAACCTGCCTGTTTTGGAAGGAAAAAAAAAAAAAGAACATTGTAAAAACTATCCCAAAGCCTGCTGTGGGGAATAAGGCAATGTTAATGACAGCACGTCCTAGCACAGGGGGACTTGCACCTGGCCGCAGAGTTTCTCTGGTAAAAGCAAGTGAAATCTCTCATCTGTGGTTCTGAGATAGCTGCTATCAAATGATACAATTGCAGGCAAACATAGAGTCTGAGCCTGCACCCAGGGCAGCTGATGGCAAAACCTGTTTGGCCACGTGTAGAGGTGATGTTGAAGGGATTGTAGAGTTATGCTTCAGGCAGTGGGTATGAGAGAGTCTAATGAGGCCAAATTCATCCCTAGTGCAACTTCAGTTTCCACTTGAGTTGGCCAGGGACGAGTTTAGACACAAGAGGCCCAGCTCATCCCTGGGCTGGTGCTGAGCTCAGCGGAGGGACCCGTTGGGGCTGCCCCTTCCTTATTCAAGGTTGGGCTCAGGAATAC
This sequence comes from Chelonoidis abingdonii, assembly GCF_003597395.2. Classification (NCBI taxonomy): domain Eukaryota; kingdom Metazoa; phylum Chordata; order Testudines; family Testudinidae; genus Chelonoidis; species Chelonoidis abingdonii. The sequence goes on from NC_133791.1 coordinate 14,619,575, forward strand.
TAATACCTACCTCTCCTATGGCACTTTTCATCAGTGGATCTCAAAGCACTTTGGGACAGGGTCTATAATATATGTATCTTCACAACACACCTGTGAGCCAGCTTGGATTAACCAAGGTGCATTCAGTGCATTTGCCCAGGGCCCCTGTCTCGGGGGGGGTGGGCAACCATCAGAAAAAAAGCGAAAAAGTGGCACTGTGACCCAGTGTGCCAGGCTGCAAGCTTATGCCCAAATAAATCTGTTAGTCTTTAAGGCGTCCCTGGTCTCCTTGTTGTTTTTTTCAGGCTGCAACACCACTCAAATTTGACCTGCCTGCCCCTCTGTCATGAACGAGGGGTGACCAGGCCAAACCTGACTGGCACTGTGACCTCACGTGCCAGTTCACAGCATCACGAGTCCACTGTGTACGGAGGCAGTTTCCATAGAGCACAGAGCCCCAGAATTCTTTAATCCGGCAACACTGCTTATGAGGTAGGGCAGTGCTATTACCTCATGGTATAGATGGGGTACTGAGGCACAAAGAAGCTTGTGCCTCACACAGGAGGACTATGATAGGTCAAGGAACTTAATCTAGGGCTCCCAAGCACTAGTCTAGTACCCTAAGCACAGAACCATCCTTTCTCCATTGGCAAGCTGCAATGAGCTACTGTGCCACCTGAGAATAACTGAGGTATAGGAATGTCCTCGGGCATGCCTCCTTGGTCCTCTGACATGCTCCCTCTGGCATGTCCCCTAAAATGTCAGCTTTATGTCTGCCAGGGAGGCCTCCTATGCCAGAGGTATTCAACGGGGAGAGAATATGGCTGCTTTGCAGTCCCTTAGTACCAGTCTGGCCTCAGGACAGGGGTACTTTCTCTCCCCCTGGAACCCAGTTTGACCTCCACTCAGTGGAGAAACTAGAGGAAGTCAAATGGAGTCACCCACAAGGAACTGAGAGAGGTATTAGGCCCTGAAGAGGTGTGAAGGAGGTATAAATTATACCAGACTCTCTAGACCTCCTGCTCCTCAACACCTGGTTTCAGAATGAAAACTGGGAGGTGCTGTGCCCCAGAAAGAGCAAAGGGATGGTGGACATGTCTCTCAGTGGGAAGGAAAGGAAGGAGGGTAGATATAACAAGATCCAGGACAGAAGAGCAATTGCAGACAGATTTCAGGGGATGTCTGGCAGATGTGTGAGGAGGACTTTGGCCACAGGTGCAAGAAGTTGCCGTGGTGATTTGGGGCACGGCATAGATGCAGGAAGTCGCCATGGGGTGATTTTGGGAGGGTCACACATGCAGGAAGTCACCACGGTGATTTTGGAGGGGTCACTGGTGCAGGAAGTTGCTGAGGTGATTTGGAGTGAGTAACATGGGGAGGAAGTGTTCAGTGCAGACATATAGGGCAAAGCTGTGCGCTAAATACCAATGAAAGGTGAGGGTGAGTGCAAGGGCTTTTGGGAGTCAGAGAGAGAATGGAGTCACAGCAGGTTGTCAGGGAGCATCTCCGTGGATGGTGATGTAGCTGTAGGAAGTTGGTAGCTGGGAAGAGGCAGTCACAGAACATGGCCAGTGAGTCTGAGGGAGCATAAGAACAAGAAAAATGCCTGTAGGCAACACTTAGAAGTAGAGGAGGTATGTAGGTGCCAGATGCCACCAATGGGATACCAACAGAGCTTAGCTATTGTAGTAAGGGGGTGCTACAGAAACAGCTAAGAGGGGCTGACTCACTGACTGGAGGGCACGCAGGCAGCAGGCTGTTAAAAACAATTAGGAGGAGAAGCATTTATAAATGTCCTTTAACAATTAAAAAAAAGAAAACCAAGGAGTAATAAACTGGTGAAAATAGCTGTAGCTGGAAAAGCTGGTAAGGGGACTACCTGGAAAAGGTGCGAATGTCAAACCAACAGGTCATGGTGACTTGCTGGGCGGAGTAAGTGGGGAAGGAGCTAACAAGCTTGCTGTGCTGCTCCTGCTGAGTATTTCTGGGAAAGGACGGAGGAGAAAGGAGAGGACTAAAGAAGATCAAACATGCCACTGACTGTCTAGAAAGGAGAGAAGATGTGACCTTGCCATGTAGCCTCCGGTAAGCCTAACTTCCTTCCCTAGTAAAATAATGGAGCAAATATTAAGAATATTTAATTAAAAGCCTAAATGTCCAGAGAGAGACTGATAACCATGAGCAATAAGCAGTAGAGGAAAGAGCATATTAATCAGCTTTGCTGAGGTTCCTGAACTGAGAGGCCTTGCAAACAGTGAGGCCGGAGAGAAATAATACAAAGGAGCCCAGAGGCCTTGGAGAGATGGGAAGGAAACAACACATTTATCTTGGGCTAGAGGGAATAGGGGGGATGCAAGCTACTACATTTGTGGGTGGGGAAACCTCTGAAAAATTGACGTCTTGGGAAGGAGAATCGTGGGCAGCAGTATGCTGGAAGAGCCTGGAGTCTGTAGGAGGTGGGTGCAGGCAAAGGAACCTGTGCGCGTGGGAGTTCCTGGATGGGACAGTGCTGGGAATGTGGTCAGCTGGAGTCTCTGGGAGGCACAGGAGACTCGGAAGGCAGTGCCTCTTTGGGGGTGTGGAGGGGTATAGAAGACATGGTCAGCAGCAGTTGCTCCGTAGTGGGGTGTATGGGGAATGTGGTAGACTGAGTCTCTGGAGGAAGCATGATATGCAGGAATGTTTCTACAAGAGAGGGGTGTGCGCAGTGCCTGAGGGAACCCCCATGGGGGTGGGGAAGGCAGTGCAGGTTTTCGGAGAGATGTGGTCAGTGGAATTATCTGTATGGGGCACATGTCAGGGGGACATGGCTGGCAGAAATGTCATAGGGTGGTTGGACCCAATAAATGAAGTAGGCCCAGTGCCCCTGTAGGAGCACAGGTGTTCCTATTTGCTCTCTTAAAAGGGCAGGGCAGCACCTGGAAACCAGGGAGAATCAGAGAGAGATGGATGGAGCCACCTACCTCCCTGGTGATACAGATAGACCGAGTGACCTGGTGAATCAGAACTTCCTGAGTGGGAGTCAGGAGGAGGGGCAGGTGAGAGCTGCCAGAGCCAGGAGGTATTTCTTGGGGGAAGGCTAAAGGCAAGGACAGCAGCAAGAGCGGTTTTCTGGCTGACCTCGAGCCAGGGCTGAAGTAGGGGAGCAGGAGCAGCAGCAGAGTTTGCTGCTTACTGGATCGGAGCCGGAAAGCAGAAGCTGAGGGCCAGAGAGGGGAGTAGCATAGGCCAGAGGGGCTACTTATTGCTGTCTCCTTGCTGGAGAGCTGGGCTCAAGGAACAGTGAGAGGGGTGGGGGACTAAGAATTGTTCCCCTGGTGAGGATCAGCTCCCAGCAGAGAGGCTGTGGGGTTGTCCACTGGGAAGAGTGGGTTTGCACTCCAGTGGGATGGCTGTCCTGGCAGAAGGATAGAGAGGACTGACCAACGGACCAGGTGTGGCAGAAGGCGCTGGAATGCAGAATGTCACATCAATGGCTGAGGGGAGATGTGACTTGTGCAGGGGTGACAAACGGACTATGTTTGGGGGCTTAGTTTTTGTACTATTCATAGTGAGTTCTTGTAATAAACCAGCCCCAATGAAGGGGCAAGAGAGCATGGGCTGGAGTCCTTGGGTTACCTGAGAGGGGAAACTGAGGAACGGGTGTGGGGGGGTTATGCTGTGGCCTGCTGCTGTAAGAGGCTTCAGTCAAGGTTGCCCTCTGACAGGAAGTAGCTCACTCTCAGGCTGAGGAGTGAAATGGCAGCATGAAGGGGCCACAGGAGCATGGGGTATCTCCCTGAAGTCTGAGGAAACTGCTGGAACTGTTGATATGTCAGATGAAAACCTTTACACTGGCAAAGGGTGCTGCCTTGGGATCCTCCCCCCCCCCCCGAGTATGGTTAGGGTTGGAAAACCTGCTGCAAGGACTGAGTCTGGGCATGATGTAGGTCAGGCTGTCAGTGACTCAGTCATGGCTGTTTGGTGTCCTGAGTGTGAGTTCACTTGTTGCTGGACAGGGCTCCACGTCACCAAACATGGGCCTTCCAGCTGGCAGGATCAGCAGTGCCCTAGAGAATATTTTAATTGGATAGTGCAGGCCTGGAAGGGCCACCTCTGAGGCACCTTCTTTCCTCAATAGTCTTTTCAGTATTCTTTAGTGGACCATTAGGCATGATTGGCCCCATGTTGGAAGTGGTCTGAGCAGGGGAGGCGTGCAAAGGACATTGTTTCTCAGCTGTTGCCGGCGATCGGGGAAGGAGTGCAAAGGATTCAAAGAGAGTCTGCTGCAGGCATGAACAGATCTAGTATGAGCCCTGGTGCAACTCTGTTAACTTCGCTGACTCTGAATTTGGCCCTCTAACTCTCTGATTCCAACTCCTTTCTAGGGGAAAGCACCAGTGTCTTCTGGTGAACAATTTCCCCTCCACCCTTAGCATTTCCAGCCCACCTCTCCCACTTGGAAGTGGTGCTTCATAGCAGATTCTGCTAATCTGGTTTCTTTAAAGCACTCTATTAATATCAACTAATCATCACCATGGTGCTGCCGCTGTGACAAGGCAGGTAAATAAGCATCGTTAGCCCTGTCTGACAGAGAGCTGAAATGGTTTGCCCACACAACAAGGCAATTGAGCGCCAGGAATAGAACTCTGGGTTGCCTGCCTTCCATGCTGAGCTGCTGAGACGGGGCACTTTGTGGTGAAGAGGAGCTGACGTCCCTGCACCTGGGGCCTGTTTCCCTGAAGGGGCAGAGGCAGAACCAGCATGTTTTAGGGTTTTATCTTTTGTGAAAGACCTTGAAAGTAGCAGCCTTCAGTCTAATAATAATAGCCAGGGCTAGTCCCACTCTGTGGCTAAGGAAGAGCGATCTCATTGTGAGAAGCTGCTTTTGCTGTTGGGGGAGCTTGGCAATCATCTCTCACAAGCCCTAGCAAAGCAGTCTGTTGGTGATTAACATACTCTTATTTAAGCCCTCCTCAGGGGAGGTGGCTCCTCTGATTGAATCTGGGTTAAGAAGATTCTTTCTATTCCTCATCTCCTGTAGCTCACCTCTCCCTCCTGCAGGATTTCTTAGCAATTCATGCTTTCTGACAGTGCTAAACCTGAGGTTAAACCAAGCTGAGACCTGTATTTCCAGCTACTTGGTTGCCAATGTAAACGGAACAAACTACAGGGCCATCCACCCAGAGATTTTACACCCAGTTCATCATCCCTGGGGTCCGTGGAGTTGCATCCTGCTCATAAATGAGTCTCTGCATCTGCAAGTGCAGGGAAAAGGTGTAACCAGATCTGCTTGGTGTCATGTGATATCATGGGCCTCTCATGACCTCTCCTTTCTTGGAATGATATGATGGGAAGGGCATGGCACTTCCCCAAGTTGGGGAGGTCTTAGGGAGTTGGCAAGAGGGTTGGCACTCAGTATTGTGTTTTTGATTTCTCATTTCTAATTACCTCCATGACTGCAGGTCTCTTACAATGACAATCTTTCATCAGGACTTTGCCCTCTGTGCACTCCAGTCTTTATGCTCTTGACTCGGAAGTTTGAAAGCACCTGTGCTAATGCAAACAAAAGCAGGATGTTTGTCCCTAGGACACCTACTGGAGAGGACAAGTGGATTATCATCTACCTCCCTCAGGCTGTACTCAGTGTCCCCTGTTAATGGAATAAACAGTCTTAGTGTGCATAGACTTAAGGCCAGAAGGGGCCATTATGATCATCTGGTCTGACATCCTGCATAACACAAGCCTAAACATTTCACCCAGTAATTCCAGCACCAAGCTCATATCTTAAGGTTGAGCTAGAGCATATTTTTTTTTAGGGAGACTCACAGAAGTGCACTCCAGGGCTTCTCACTGCCTCTGCCCTCAGTGAGTTTTAATCAGGTTTCTGCCACTTCACAGTTCCTGGGAAACACAGATGCCATGGTGGGGCATACTGAGCATTGGTCCTTCATGTCAAAGCCCATTATACGGCTAAGGACTGGGACCTGATCCTGAATGGGGATATGGGATTGTGTCCCCTGGTGGCTGGTACCAGCAACTGTAGTAGCTTGCTACTTGTGTGTAAAAAGATTTATCTTCGAGGTTGAGAGCTGTGTCTTTTGAGAGTGCCTAAGTTCAGTTCCCAGTGGTTGCTGGTGTGTCGAGTCACTGTGCATTGCCTTAAACAGAAGTGGTAAAGGACAGCAAACCATAATAGATTGGTTGCTGTCACTTTAACAACAAAATCAATTCAGTTCCCTGCAGGTTAGACAGAGGAGGAGACAGTGTAGTGAAAGCAGCAGGACCTCTCCAAAGGGGAGAGGAGTCAGGGAGGTAATGTTAATAGGCCGTTAAGGGTGGGCTTACTGTGTTCAAACAAAAACCTGTGTTCAAACCCTCCCAGAGACTGAGTTCCATGCCTAGTTTGCACACAACATGCATGAGGGACAGAGAGTGAGTGAAAGGAAGAGACACTGAAAATACAAAGATGAGATTCTGGAGAGAGCCTGAAGATTAATGTGAGAACTGCCAGGGGGCCCCGTCAGAGCAGCTGGGTGCCTCCTACTTTATAATACACCAAAATACGTTAAAAGGGAATAATTCAGATTACAATGCTAACCACTCAAAAGTTAGGAAGTAACAAAATTAAGCCTCCCCGTGCAACCTTAATTCAGCTTGAGGCAAACACCGGGAGTGAATAATTTCAGCTGAAATGGCCAATGTTTGGCAAAATTATAAGCAACTGAAAACAGGATCTTAAAATGAAAGTATCAGGCAGCCTTAATAACAGCACAATCAGGTCCTCCTGTAATAGAACTATTTCTCAATGTTAGTCATGGGCTATGGGGCAGTGGGGAGCAGAGGGTCTTTGTGTAGTATCTTTTGGCTGAGTGTCTTCTCCATGCCACATAGTTAGACTTTTCAATTTCCAGGTAAGCATCGTCTTTCTCTCTCCCTCTGCCTCCATTTACCCTTCTGTGAAATGGGGAGGTGGCTTCCTAATGGCCCCATGGTCCACCAACAGTAGTGGCAAAGTCAGGAACAGAACCCAAGCCTGTTGACTACCGGTCTCGTGCTGTAACCAATAGGCCTCATTTTCCTCCCCACTGGCTTCTCTGTAGCTACACCTTACGACGCAGATTAGAGTGTTCCTCTTGAGAAAGGAAATTACAATCTGCCTTTTTTAAGGCCTGCAATAATGCCGCTAATAAAATAAAATCAACGGAGAGAGGATTTATCCTGTTAGCCCATCTGTTTGCAGCCTGGCCTCATTATTACTTACTGCCTCTGAAATGCATCAGCATCTCTGTCCCTTAACATATGAATAATATTCAGAGAAGTCAATCTACATAGGAAGTGGCACGGGGAAGGTTACATGAAGGAGTGATTCTTATTTTGATTAGACTTCATTTCTCATCTACAGCTAGCCTGGTGTAAATTACATTCCTTTCCCTGCCGGAGCCTCCAGGGAGTGTCTTGCAGGGAATCTTTAAGTGTTATTTGGATTGGGTTTTCTTAGAGGCTGGAGCACAGATCCTGCCTTTCTTCCCACTTTACGCGGGTGTAATTCAGGAATTGCTCAGTGGAACTAAACTGATGTGAGGTGAGAGGAGAAACAGGTGCAGAATATAACACACTGGTGGTGTTAAAACATTCCAAGGCATGAGAGAATATGCTACTGAAGCAGGTTGATGGAAGACGGTGACAGAGGTGCAGCCACATAACTGCAGTGAGGATGGGGGAAATAAGTGCTAGAATGCTGCCAAATTAAGGGGGAGTATCTGATTTCCTCCTCCTGCCATTCTGTTCCCTGGGTGGGTGTTCACAGACCCAGCAAAAAAAACCTACCCTAAAAGCTACAGCCAAGTTGCTAAGGGTGCATCTCTACAATACTGCTGAGATTATGATAAAGCACTTTAAGCACACAGCTCAAGTGCTGGGGTTGACCATCCCACTAAAGTCCACTACCTATGCGTGGCAGGTGGCTGGTATCCAGTATAGGTGTGGCCTGGACAGATTGGTGGGGGGTAGGGAGAGGAGGAATGGGGGGGGGGGCGAGAATGGAAAGAGTTAATGACACGACCCAAACTTTTCCTGAGGCAGAGTGTTCTGAGAGGCCATGTGTGGAGGGGTTCGAGCAAAGGGCTGGAAGCGAGGACTCACTCTGTGACCGTGGGGCCTGTGTCTTCTTGGTCACCCTCTCTGTGAAAAGAGGCTCATACTTGCTGACCTCACAGGGGCACTGTACAAAGCTTAGTGTATCGTTTGTGAGAGAGAGGCACAACCAGCGTGCAAAGCATGTAGACATTAGTAATGACAAATCAAACGTGCACAGAACCAGTGTTTTGCGGCTCCTTAGATTAACTGGGAATAAACAAAAACAATTTTTCATCTCTGTGCCTGTTTTGACACTTCCTGACTGTGGGAAGCAGCTGAAGCCACAGCCTCAAAAGAGAGGGAGGAAGTTTTGTTATTGCGTAACCCCAGGGGGCTGAATATGTGGAGAAGGGTTTTGGGGGGCAGGGAGGGTGTTCCTATAAACCAGACCTTTAGAGGGTCTCCCATCAGTATAGATGAGTTGGAGTTGCAGATTCAGCATCTATTAGCGGAATTACAGTAGCACCTTGAGATTCCACTTGAGATTAGGGGCCAGTTGTAGCTGGTGCTGTCCATGTCCATAAGAGTTTGCCCTAAGCACCGATAACCTAAACAAACAAAGGGTAAGAGGGGAAACAGGTACAGAGGAGGGACGTGACTGGCCCAGAGACACTCAGCAGGTTGGTGGTAGTACTGGGAACAGAGCGCATGTCTCCTAACCCTAGCCACTGGACCATGCTACCCTAAAGCTCAGGGCTGGTTGGATTCAGGGCTTTGGTTCTGGCTTGTCCCTAGTGCATGAGCAATATGAGGCTGTTATGGTCTCGATCATTCAGTGTAGAATAACTGTGGATTGACGCCAATCACCTTTTCCACTCTTGTGACAACTGTTTAATACACGTGTTTGCAGACAAGGCAGCTCCACAGCCCATAGAGCAAATCTCTTTCTTTCTGCTTTTCCAGATGATCTGGGTTCAGGTTGAAGATGAGGAGGGGTTTCTTATTACCCAGGGCTTGCAGTACCCTGGGAACACAAGACCCATAGGCCCATGGTCTCGCCCATCTCTACTAGAAGAACTGAATCTTAGCAAAGTAAATCTTAGCAACAATGTTCCTTAAGCAAATCTAGTTTGGGTCCAAAGGCTGGTTATCTCAGCTGAGTCTAGGGCGCAGCTAGCACACCTCCACACAAGCTGGCATGAACTTGACTCCGAACAGGGATAGCAGCCATTCTTACACTGGGGCCTGATCTTGCTTTCATTGAAATCTGTTGGAGTTCTGCAGTTAACTTGAATGGGAGCAGGATTGGGGCCCAAAAGGGGCTGGTGGTGGGAAGTTGTTGTATAATTAGAATTTTCTCATATCTCCTAAAAGTGTCTTTCATACAAACTGTGCCTCTTAAAGTGCTGTAGAGAGCTAAATAAATAATGGAGTAGCAACGCGGGGTGTTCTAGTTGGCTCGGTTACAGGGATAAATAATACACATTATCCCACTCTATGGGTGTAATAGCTGAGTGAGTGAAATTAAGATGTGCAGGCAAGGGAGAAAGGAGATGGTTTCAGATGAGAATTGAAAGGACATGAAGAGCTGGTGCTCCCTGAACTGTGCATAAAGATTGTACGATATTCTGAAAGGTGCTTAAGGATTAGACTGAACACTTGGTAAGAGTTAGTTACGTCAAACATTTAACAGATGTCCGATTGCAGTCAATTTGCTGTCCATAGCCCACACTGTCCCATCTTGTGAAAGAAGCTGCTAGGGAAGGCAAACTCCATGAGGATCTCTGCTCAGAGCTTCTTTCCTCTGCCACGGCTGGCTGGGCAGGGATGAAGCCATTAGGGGGGAAAAGATACAGGATGCTTTTTGGAGCTGAGAGTACTGCCTCTGAAGCTGGCCCAGGGACTGAGCTTGGCTGCTAATGCTTTTGCTGCCTGGACTCATCTTTAGCAGCAGCTGAAGCCACTGTGCTTACCTGATAAGAGCTGCTTGCTTTGGACGCTGGTGTCTTCCTCGCTAGAGGCCACAGGAATTTCTAGACCTCCGTGGCATCGGGCCGAAGCCCAGATGTGCTTCGGAGCACAATCCAGATTTTGCAATCAAGGCCTCGTTTTTGGCAAAACAGCATGAGAAGCCCCAGGCTTGACCATGATGTGAAGCTGCCTATTGGTAGGTGGGGGTATTTCTCTGACCCTAGTGGACAGGCAGTCTGTGATTTGCCGACTATGATCCTGAGAGACAGACACCCTGCTCAAAGCTTGCAGTGTGGAAAATCTTTAGGCATCAAAGATGAAATCTTCAGAAGTGATTGTGTAAAAGTTTGGGTCCCTGAATAAGTGGCCTGACTTTCACTGAGGTGCTGAATCATGGCAGCACCTACTGAAGTCCACCAGAGCCTTTGCCAAGTGAGTAAAGACAGCAGGATTTGGGCAGATGCTCTTGAATTTGAAGGATGTGGTGTGCTTCTGGAAGGGGCTCAGAGGAAAAGCTGCTCGGCACCTCTTAGAAATGCACAGCAGCTCCCAGGACTGGGCCCCAAATGTGTGACACTCTTTAGCTTTCCTTTTCCCTTCCCAATCTCAACCCTGTGCCCGTCACTTTATTTTAAAGGGAAGCCCCTCCCCCAAATTAAAATACATTGAAGTGACTTAAATTGGGAGAAAGGAGGCAGCAAATCATAGAATATCAGGGTTGGAAGGGACCTCAGGAGGTCATCTAATCCTACCCCCTGCTCAAAGCAGGGCCAGTCCCCAGATAGATTTTTTGACCCAGATCCCTAAACGGGCCCCCTCCAGGACTGAACTCACAACCCTGGGTTTAGCAGGCCAATGCTCAAAGAACTGAGATAATTGTGCATGGGGTAGAAAAAGAGGAAAGGCTCAGGAAACCAAGTTCCAAGATGCTCACCGTCACATTGACTTGACTACGTTGTGCATGTCACATTTTCTACTCACTTGTTTAATCAATCTTTAATCTATTGCTGTTTAAGGTATTAAATGCATGTTCTGTATATAAACAGGATGTACTGTGGTTAGCCAGAGTTTTCAAGCTAAGATACCTAAACTTAGACTCCTAAATCCATAGGCAATGGACTGATTCTTTTTCTTCCCAAGGTGATGAGCACCTGCAAATCCCAGTGAAATCAGTGGGGTTTGTAAGTGTTCAACACCCCTGACAAATCAGGCTACTTATTTAGGTGCCCAAACATAGATTCAGGAGCCTAAGTTTTAGGCATCCAAGTTTTAAATGTTTGGATGCTGCATAAAAACCATAGATACCTCACAGATAATGATGAGCTAGCAGTGCTAGGATAGCCTTTGTTTCTGACTTGTTTAAAATAGTCACTTTCATGCTGTTCTAATCATGCAGTTTGTACATAGTGACTAGATGTCCCAATTTTTTTAGGGACACTCATGATTTTGGGTTTTTTTTCCTTATATAAGCTCCTATTGCCTCCCAACCCGTCCCGATTTTTCACATTTGCTGTCTGGTCACCCTATTTGTACAGAGCAGTACATGGAACTAAAGGCATAGGGCAAATTTCATGATTGTACCATGTCTGCAGCCTCTCCAAACATAGCATTCCCCAACTGGACCTGGACTAGAGGAGGGGCAGTTGTTCCTAGCTGATCTGTGACTATGCAGATCGCTTGGCCAAAATGCCTCTGGAAGCAACAGGGGCATCAGGGTTCATAGCCTGGAGACAAGACATCTGTTTGCCCCTTAATCTCCCATTTAGAAACTGATGGGGCTCATCAGAGAACTGCTGGAAAGTCGTGCTGTCTGACCCACTGATTCCCATCCATGCGAGGTTGGTATTTATCCTCACTTTATGGATGAGAGAGGAAACGGAGGCCCCAGAGGAGTGAAAACAACTTGCCCAGGCTCACACAGTATGTTGGTGGCAGAGCCAGGAATCCTGACTTCCCCATTGAGCTGGGCATTGTACAAACACCTGGGAAGATACCACCCACCCTGAGGAGCTTGTGTCAACCCATTCAGGCCCTGTGGGATGAGAAAGGCGGTGGAGGAAGAGGGAGTCGGATTGATCTCAGACTTCTGAGGCACCAGTCAGCTGCCCTTCCTCTATGTTGTGGGCAACTTCTGCTCTTTCTGACAGCCTCTGGGGTGTGAGGGCATGGAGGGTGAGACATGAAACAAGATGCCTGGTTTCTTCTGTGGAGTCCAGGGAAGATAATCCAGCCGCTGCTTGTCGATAGCCTATTGTGTCCTAAACAACCTTCTGTAAGAGCCCATGGAGTCTGGCATGTGATATCTGGGCTCCGGTTACTGGTGGTAAAGCAGCCTGAGGAAAATACCCACCTGGAGAGACAGCAGGGACTCTGGCACTGTCAGGAGGAGCATCTCCAGAGCCATGTTTCCATGGTAACGGCATCCACAAAACTAGTGGTTGGTTGTTTTGATGTGTTTGCGGGGTGGGGTGGGAGCGGTTTTACTGCAGAAAACATGGGGTTCTGAGGGTTCTGTTCATGCTGCATCCTCAGGAGCAGGCAAGAGAGGGGAACAAAAGTCCCTGTAAGGAAAGGCAGTGAGCCAGAGACAACTGAAACTCCCCTCTGGGTCTCCCATGCATGAGGTGTCTGCCATACTCTAGGATCTGTGGGGATCGTACAGCACCAAGCACTCTCAGCCCTTAACAAATAGTCACCCAGCAGGAGACATCCCTACACATATGGGGCTGGGGTTTTAAGTAGTATTTTATGATGAATTGTGGTGTTACAAAAATGCCACCTCAAACTGGGGTACCACTGAGCCCTGTGACCCACCAGCCTGGGCTCCCTCTCACACTGTTTGCTGTGACAAATTGCAGACCCACTCCTGGTCCTACACTGCCTCCAGCATTCACACAGGTAGGTTCACCATGAGCTGCAGTTACAAGCAGGATCTCTGACCAGCCATTGCAAAAACCAACAATAGAGAGGCTACAGCCAAAATAACCACCAACCACAGGCAGCTCTAGACATTTCGCCACCCCAAGTAGGGCAGCATGCCACGGGAGGCGCTCTGCCGGTCGGAGCCGTGGGACCAGTGGACCCTCCACAGAGACACCTGCAGGAGGTTCACCGAAGCCGCCTGCCGCCCTCCCGGTGACCAGTAGAGTGCCCCCCGCAGCATGCCGCCCCAAGCACGCGCTTGGCGTGCTGGGGTTGGGAGCCGCCCCTGTCACCAGCTTCCCAGCCTGGGACCCCAGAACTGAACTGTACTGTCCTGCCCTGGCCAAAACCCCAACCACTATGAATTTATTATCCAGTTCACCTTCCCATCAATGTGGAGAGGAAATGCAACAAGCCGGTATTAAACCAAGCTGAGATTTTTTTCCTCCCCAAGACACTTCACTTAAAGGCATACTGGGTTTAAATTGAAACATAAAACAAGTTTATTAACTATAAAAAATAGCCCTATTTAAAAATCGATTGATTAATCGCAGTTAATTAACTCAAATTACGATTAAAAAATTAATCACGATTAATTGCAGTTTTAAGTGCACTGTTAAACAGTAGAATACCAATTGAAATTTAAATATTTTGGATGTTTTTCCTACATTTTCAAATATATTAATTTCAATTACACCAGAATACAAAGTGTATAGTACTCACTTTATATTTATTACAAATATTTGCTATTTCCTTTGTTTATCATTTTTACAGTGCATTTTTTCAATTCACCTCATACAAGTACTGTAGCACAACCTCTTTATCATGAAAGCACAACTTACAAATGTAGGGGTTTTTTTTGTTACATAACTGTTTCCTTTTTGAGTGCAATGTAAAACTTTAGAGCCTACAAGTCCACTCAGTCCTACTTCTTGTTCAGCCAATCATTAAGAGAAACAAGTTTTGTTTACATTTACAGCAGATAATGCTAGCTGCTTCTTATTTACAATCTCACCTGAAAGTGAGGACAGATGCAATGCCAGCTACAAAAGTGCCATGCAAACAAGGCATTTACATGCCAGATGTGCTAAACATTCATATGCCCCTTCATGGTTTAGTCTCCATTTCAGAGGCCATACCTTCATGCTGATGACGCTCGTTAAAAAAGTGTTAATTAAATTTGTGACTGAACTTCTTGGGGGAGAATTGTATATCTCCTGCTCTGTGTTTTACCCGCATTCTGCCATATATTTCATGGTATAACAGTCTCTGATGATGACCCAACACATGTTGTTCATATTAAGAACACTTTCACTGCAGATTTGACAACATGCAAAAAAGGTACCAATGTGAGATTTCTAAGGAGAGCTACAGCACTCAACCCAAGGTTTAAGAATCTGAAGTGCCTTCCAAAATCTGACAGGGACAGGGTGTAGAGCATGCTTTTTGGAAGTCTTAAAAGAGCAACACTCTGATGCGGAAACTACAGAACCCAAACCAGCAAAAAAGAAAATCAACCGTCTGCTGATGGCATCTGAGTCATGATGATGAAAATTAACATGCATTGGTCTGCACTGCTTTGAATTATTATCGAACAGAACCTGTCATAATGGACAAATGTCCCCTGGAATGGTGGTTGAAGCATGAAGGGACATATGAATCTTTAGCGCATCTGGCATGTAAATATCTTGCAACACTGGCTACAACAGGGCCATGCAAACACCTGTTCTTCCTTTCAGGTGACATTATAAACAAGAAGCAGGCAGCATTATCTCCTGCACCTGTAAACAAACTTGTTTGTCTGACTGACTGAACAAGAAGTTGGACTGAGTGGAATTGTAGGCTCTAAAGTTTTACATTTTCTTTTTGAATGCAGTTCCTTTTTGTACATATTTCTACATTGTAAGTTCAACTTTCATGATGGACATTGCACTTCAGTACTTGTATTAAGTGAATTGAAAAATACTATTTTATTTTTACAGTGCAAATATTTATGATAAAAAAATGAGCACTGTACAGTTTGTATTCTGTGTTGTAATTGAAATCAATATATATGAGAATGTGGAAAACATCCAATATATTTATATGAATAGTATTCTATTATTGTTTAACAGCATGATTAATCATGCTTAATTTTTTTATCACTTGATGGCCCTAATTAAAGTGATTATAAGGGATAGCAAACAGATTATCTAGCAAATAAGCTCCATTTTCATTTGTTTAACATATTAGATAGATAGGGTGAGAAACTGCTAATTCATATCCTAAGAGATGGTATAAGCAGGTTTTCAGATTTGTAAGGGACAAGCTGCATTTGCTTTGCAGGTTGGGATCCCAGGTTTTCATAGACAGGCTAGAAATTCCTTTAGCCTGGATCCATCACTTCCCCCAGTTCAGTCTTTGTTCCTCAGGTGTCTTCTTGGGTGGGGGGTGAAGAACACCAGATGATGTCACTCCCTGCCTTATATAGTTTTAGCATAGGGCGTAGGAACCCTTTGTTTTAAACTTGGTTCCCAGACCAGTTTGTGGAAAAAATATGAGCAGCCCAAGATGGAGTCCAGAGTCATGTGGCCTGGTTACATACCCTTGCATACCTTGCCGAGTCATAGTAGCCATTACTTACAGGCTGCCTGGAACATTTCCAGAATGGTTAAGTTCTTCCAGGGTCCATTGTCTTGTCATTGTTGTACCTGAAAGGCTAGTTGTGGGTGTCACCCAGAGTAAGCAGATTTGAAATACAGATACATAGTCAATATTCATAACTTTAGATACAAAAATGATACAGGCATACAACTAGGATAATCACATTCAGCAAATCATAACTTTTCCAATGACACCTCACATGACCTGTCTTGTACAAAATGCCTCAATTATGTCATAACCACATCATAATATCACTATGAAGAATTTGGGGTGCAGTGTCACAATCACCTTGGAGCCCGAAATCTTGAGCACAGCACAGCAGCATGTGTAGGGAGAGTGTTTGCCGGGACAGGGGTCAGAGCGGTCTGGTCTCATTCAATCAGTAGTCTCACAGCTGAGGCTGCCAGCTCTTGCCAATAATCAGGCTAATGGGACTCTGCATGCATTGTCATATGATAACCAGGATCTCTAGCCCAGCTTTTCCAGAAACCAGCCTCCCACATCATCCTCCCCGCTGAGCACTGCTCACCTGGGAAACCCAGCCCTGCTTGTGTGAACCGTGTTGGACTCAGCCCCTTCCACACATCACCCCCAAACCACCACAAACAGTGGAGGGCCTGGGCCACCTTCCCACTCGCCCCATGCAGCGCAGAGTTGTCCTCAGCCGCATGCTTCTGGTGCAGGTCTAACATCCCGACTGGGGCTTTCTATGCTCCATGTTGGTGAGTTTTCTGATAGGGAAAAGTTAGGCAGACTTTCTTTAAGGTCCTCCAATTGCCACTAGTGAGCAGCAGGGGCACCACTCCCTGCTATCCTAATTATTATCCCTCTCCTAAGCCTGTGCCTTGTACAAGGGATGCTAATGCACTAAACAGCTCCTAGCTGCGGTATGTGGGCAAGGGATCATAGCGGTTTGTGAATGGGTCCCCAAACAAATACCTGGTCAAAGCTTCTGTGGCCACTTCTGCTCCCCTCTTAGATAGGCCCCCCCCTCACCTTTGCTTCCATCCCTGAGGGATAACGGAGCCGCACAGATGGCAACACAGGCGCTGAGAGGAAGGATGTGTTAGTTCACCCTAATGTGCAGGTTTTGTATCTCTGAGGGACAGGGATCCTAACATCTGCAGCTTTTCCTAGAGTATGTGAAACCCCAGCCCCTTAAACCCAGCACACTATGGTCTTTTTCATTCTTCATTCAAGGACTGATCATTCTACTGAAGACTTTAACTCCCACTAGAATACAAGCCACAAGCATCCAGAGCTGCTGCTGCTCTGCGGTAGGTGGGTTCTTCCTTCCACCAATGTGATCTGTGCCAGCAATGCCCCTCTGCCATGTACATTGGCCAAACTGGACAGTCTCTATGCAAAAGAATGAATGGACACAAATCAGATCAGAAACCAGTCGGGGAACACTTCAACTTCCCTGGTCACTCAATTACAGACCTAAAAGTCACAATATTACAACAAAAAACCTTCAAAACAGACTCCAATGAGAAACTGCTCGATTGGAATTAATTTGCAAACTGGACACCATTAAATTAGGCTTGAGTAAAGACTGGGAGTGGATGGGTCATTACACAAAGTAAAGCTATTTCCCTGTGCTAATTTTTCCCCCTACTGTTACTCACACCTTCTTGTCAACTGTTGAAAATGACCCATCCTAATTATCACTACAAAAGTTTTTTTTGTCTCCTGCTGATAATAGCCCACCTTAATTGATTAGTCTTGTTATAGTGGGTATGGCAACACCCATTTTTTTCATGTTCTCTGTGTATCTATATATCTTCCTACTGCATTTTCCATTGCATGCATCCGATGAAGTGGATTTTAGCCCACGAAAGCTGATGCCCAAATAAATGTGCTAGTCTCTAAGGTGCCACAAGTACTCCTCATTCTTCCTGGGAACAGACACTCATGCAGGGCTGCTGACTGAACAGAGTGGGAGTAGCTGGAATTTCAGCCACTAGTCATTAGAGCTCCCTATTCTCCTGAAGGCCATGGCCCCTTGTGTCTCCCAGGTACAGCCCTGGGGTGGAGTGATATCCCCCCCTGGGAGCTCCCAGAGCAATGTGCCTCAAGATGGTGCAATGTTTCCAGGAGCCCCCCGGTATATACCTGCTGTTCCACCCCAGGGGTGCAGCAAATGTCTGAGCAGGACCACAGCTAATCCTTCTCCTTGCATCTCCTCACCCACCGGGTTGGGTTGCTTAGTGACTGCAGGAGTGCTAGGCAGGAGCAGCTCCTGCAGCTGGGATTGCTCAGGCCGCAGGCTTCTGCTGAGCCTTGGCTGGAGCGGGCGGCGTGTGTCCTTCCTCCATGACAGTCAGCCCCAACTGTCCCTGTAATCCAGCTATTTCTGGGGTGGGATATGACAATGCAAAGCATCCCTGCCTGACAGTTTAAGGACAGGAACTGAAGAACAATTTATTTAACTGAAACTACACAGGACAGTTTAGCTAGGAGTGAACATAAATTATCTACTTTAGCAGTTCCTCGGGATGCTGGAGCGACACTCCTGCTCTTATTAAAATGACATTGGATTGTCATATGGCCATATGCCTTCAGGAACCTCAATGTTATGCCTCATCCTAAATATGCTTCTGAGAACCATGCTGGGCACTGGTTCAATACTGACTAAAACTGAGTCACCAGCACCACTTCCTGCAACAAGCTAGGCTTGCCTTGAAGCTCTCCTGTTGAGTGCTAACTTGGCCCAGCCGTGCGTCGCTTATGAGAATTGCTGGGATCGCAGCCCAAGGTAGAACTCATGAGATAGGGAGAAGGCTAAAACATTTCAGAAAGACCCTCTTAGCTTGAAGCCTTGTTCAGTTAATACTCTGTATTTCATTTACTTATTGCTAGAGCAGCAAGACAAACAGCCTTTACCCAGACCAAATTCCTTCTGGCTGTGCAAGGAATCTCATCTGAGCGAGAGCTGTCAGGGGTTGGACCCTTTATTACGTAATCCCTTTCAGCAAAATGCAATTTTCAAAGAATTAGGTCTCTACAACAGCCAAATCACACAGGTCATAAGGCTGTTAATCATTGTCGATGTGCTAGCTCTGGAAAGACTTCAGGATTAGGATCCTATCCTTTCCCACATAACGCGAGCTGTGCGTGGTTCCTGAGGTGGATTCGTGCTGCATCAGTCAGGTTACCTGCTGTTCTTGAGTGTTGCTGGCTTTTCCAAAGGAAGCACAGATTCACTGTCTCAACATGCTGGGTTGTGCACGGGTCTCAAAACACATCTGCATTGTGACTAATCGATTCAGTGCTTCCTGGGACACGTTGAGCAGGCTGGTTCAAACTACATCATTCTTGTAGGGCCTGACTGGCTGGAGGTGTAAAATGCAGTGAGGCTGGCTACGAACTGCTTCAGGGTGACTCTTGAAAGAGTCAGAGGCTCCAAGAAGATAGTCACCGTGACCACATCTGTGCCTTACTCACTTCTGTTGGACCCAAGAAGTGGTGACAGAACAGCTGTTTTTGTGCTATTTCTGCTCTCCTCCTTGTAGTGGGAATACAGAGGTGAACATCTGTCCTGCCAAACTGGGAACCAAATCCCAGATTGTTTGCTTCTTCCTTTGTCTTTATGACCAAACGACTGGAGTTTAAGTATGAATAAGACTGGAGTGGCTATTTTAAAAAAAATCAAGGTATTAAATAAAACATCTTTGGTGTTTAGGTTGCTCTGAGTTGCAGGGATGATGTTCCTGTTTGCCAGAAGCTGGGAATGGGCATCGGATGGATCACTTGATGATTCCTGTTCTGTTCATTCCCTCTGGGACCCTGTTGGAAGACAGGAAACTGGGCTAGATGGACCTTTGGTCTGACCCAGTATGGCCATTCTTATGGTCTTAAACACTCTATCAAGATTCTGAAATGCACCCGACTTGTGCTGAGTGTCATTCAGGGCAGTGGTAGGAATAAGGCAGGCTAGCTCATGTGATCTGAGGCACTCTTAGAGGTGGGTTAACACCAGTAGCCAGAGACTGGATGGCTAGTGTCAGCCAGTCACTACGGGGTGTCATTAACTGGGCTACCACACTGGTGGATAGCTGGTGGTTTCTAGGGCTGTTATGAGAAGTAACAGAGGTGTCTTTCTGCGCTCCAGAAGCCTCACCGAAGTGGCGTGAACAGTCAGAAAAGGCTTGGGATTCTTGCCCAATGTGAGGAAGGAGAAAACAGAACAAGTGCCTATTTATTAATAATCTTGTAATGGGGAATCCTCTGTTTACATTGGCGGTACCGGCTGGTCCAGTTCACTGATTCCATTTGTAAATAAAGGGAACCGCCTATTGCAATCACTTCTGAACCAAATGCTCTTACTGATTGCAAGGATGGGGGTTAGGGAAGGGATCTTTGGGGGTTCTTTGGTTTGTTTTTTTTAGATAAAAAAAGCTCATGAAGGTCTGAGCTATAACAACTTCTGAAGATTTCTAGGGCTGGCTCTGATCAGGTTTATGGGTTTGAAAGCTGTTGATTTCTAGATGTCTTTGTTCTGTGTAAACTCAAATGCAATTATTCCACTTAGCATCCTCCGCTGCAATCATTGATCACCAATCAAGGCGTTGAGTCTTTGAGACAAGAATCACCTGGCCAAGAGATCCATACTAAGAAGGGGAAATCACTAGAGAGACTGAACATCACTGACACTGGGTGGTACAATACTGGCCTGAAAAAACTTGCATTCTGTTTAAGAGGAAAGTTAAGGACCTGATTATGGTCTTGCATTGGTTTAAATAAGGAAGATTCATGCTGAAGTTAATGGAGCTATGTCAGTTTTAGGCCAGTATCTGTAAGATCAGAATCTGGCCCTGGTATGTTATGCTGAAATCCTCAAGATTAGGTCCTTAGTCAGGTGTGTGTATTCGACAGCCTTTTATGAAATAAATTTAGTTCTTTATTGTCTTTTCCTGATTGCTCGTGATTATATTTGCTGGATACCCAAAGATCCTATTCCCTCTCTCTTCTTCCTTACCGCCCTGAAGGTGTGCAAAATAGCTAAAACAGAAAGAATATCAGGATTGGGTGTAACGTGCAGCATAATTTACCGTTACACAACTAGTCCTCCTCTTTCACTCTTGACACCAGTTGGAGAAGAGGTACTCAACTTTACTAGCTGTAGAGGCACTTTGTCATTCTGTGGCAGTATAAAGAGCCACTGAGCAGTCATGGCATGGTTGCTGTCATATTGTTTTTATAAAGGATGCTGAGATAATCACCTCAAACAGGGCAGCATCCTTACTGCCAACTGCTGTGTTTGGGACAGTTACTGAAGCAAAAGGGATTCCTTTGCAACACAAGGGTCTCCAGATCGCATCACTCATTGATGGTGCATCATCCTCAGTTGTGGTGTTTGGGGATCACTGAGTACTTTTATTTTTCCCCCATCTGGTCCCACCTGGCTGTTCAGAACAAAAGCCTCACAACCCCCTACCCAGACTGTCTGGGAGGCTCAGCCCTCAAAAGCAGTCCCCAATACCACAGGTGCGGCAGGACAATTGGAAGAGGAGGTGCTACAACAAACCCTTCCCTAGTGGGGAAGGCTCAGTTTGCAGCCTGACTCAAGTGCACTGGGACAGTGTGCTGGGAGGCTTGGCAAGTCAGCAGTATTGTCTCCAAAAGCCATGCATTCTGGAACTGATGGTGCAGAAGTTTAACATTGGATGACCAGGGTAGGAGTAGGCTATTGCTACCCCAACCAATCAGACTAGAGTCTGAGGTGCTTTGGACCTCCGGAAAGGTATTTTTGGCTTGTATATTTATTTTGCTATGTATAAAATATATATGGTCAATATTACTGGCATCTCCTTCTTTTTCCTATTAAGCTGACTGCAGAGTGAGTCCAACAGCCCAGATGGCTGGGGTCTGCATCCCAGGCTACCACCACAAAGCAAAAACAGCATCATTCAAACGCTTTGTGAAATCCCTGATAACTGGGGCACAGTTTAACTTATTTAGCTGACTGTGAATCTAATGGCACCTGCACGACCCTGCCCCAGTTGCTGAAAGGAGAAGAATTCTCTCCCTCTCCCCCTCCTGGAGGCTGGAAGGGTAGCGGGCATCTCTCCACTTCTGCTGACTGCTGGGAGGGAAAGAGATGCACTTGGCTACTTATGTCCCACCTGGGACAGGATGGTTGGCTTAGTCCAGCAGTAATCCATTTGCTTTGCACTCCCCATGCTGCCTGGTAAGTGCTGGGCAGCAAAAGGAGTGCTCCTGAAATCTTTGTCTGTTCATGAGACCCAGGCCAGAAGTGGAGTGCTGCTAGATGCGTAGGTCCTGTTAGACTCTGTGGAGAGAGTTGTGTGACTTGTGGTTGTGCCCTGTATATATAAACTGCTTTAGTCTCTAAGGATATGTCTGCACTACCCGCCGGATTGGTGGGCAGCGATCGATCCGGTGTGGATCGATTTATCGCGTCTAGTCTAGACGTGTTAAATTGACCCCTGAGCGCTCTCCCCTCGACTCCTGTACTCCAGCACCGCGAGAGATGCAGGCGGAGTCAAGGGGGGAGTGGCAGCAGTTGACTCATCGTGGTGAAGACACCGTGGTGAGTAGATCTAAGTACGTTGACTTCAGCTACGTTATTTACGTAGCTGAAGTTGCATAACTTAGATCAATTCCCACCCCCGCCACCAGCATAGACCAAGGCTAAGAACAAAAATCCAACCAAACCAAAAGCCACCGCAAGTCTTGTTTGAAACATGCAGGGGCTCTGTTTTCCATCTCCTTCCTGCAATGGTGAATAACTTCTCTCTCACCTGCTATGAGCAGGCAAAGGGAACATCAACAGGCATGTAGAAAACTCTACTGTCTCTGTACGTTTGCCCTGAGCCAGCTGAGGATGAAGAGTGAAGCAGGCAGCTGAAAATGGTCACGGCCTAGCCACTGTGCAATGGCAATGCTACAGTTATGTTAGTCATATGTGACTGTATGTGACTAATGTGGCCTCGCTCTTGTGCCATTGATCTAATGCAGTCATGTTGGGATGGACCAGAATCTAAACATGCTGACCAGGATTTGGCTTTCTCACTAGTTGTGTAACAGTGCAAACAAAAACCCTAGCTCCAAACACAGGATCTGTATCTGAAATCTGTCGTGCTAGGACTATCATGGCCCAGCTGTCTCCATGTGATTAGGATGTCCTAATAAAACATGCTCCTGACCCAGGTATGGCACAAGAGGGCCATCTTCATGATACAACTGGCATGAGACAGATGAGATATCAGTGACCTATCCTGGCCGGGTTTATCATGTCACTGATATAAGGATATAGCTGATATGTCCTGACTGCCATGTCATGCTACTTCAGTCTCATGACAAGAATATCATATCCAAAGTTACTGTACCTGCTAAAACATAAAGTTCTTGTGGTGATATTTTTCTCCCTCTGTTTCTCTTTCTGAGGTGCAATATATAGAGCACACACGGGCATCACGTGATGCTGGAGTTGCTATAGTAACTTACACTGATATTCAAACACAAGTGCATTGGTACCAGGGCAGGTGAAGCCATGCAAGTTATCTTCCTGTAATTTGCTGAGTGGTCCAGTAACTCAGAACCTTCAGTTCCCTTGTTAGGTCAGCACATGGCTGATGGCTGTGGACATAACTGAGATCGGAGGAGAATTGGGAGAATTTAGCTCATACCTTGCAGCACTTGGAGAATTGCTATTTTGGTAATACGCACCACAAAGCATTTCCTTACAGCAACTGTGTGTGTGTGTGTGTGTGTGTGTGTGTGTGGGACTCACAGATCGTGCCCACTCTTGGCCCTGTGCAGTCCGTGGGGGGGTGCCCCTTTTAGTGAGACAGCCCTTCTCGGGGGTCCACTCTCTCTCGGGATCAGGCCCCTCCACCTCCTGGAGCCGCACCTCTCTGAACCTTACCATGTCTGTCTCTGCCGTGGGCCCCCTCCGGGAGTCCACGCACTCTGGACCCCCTGGGCCTCTTCACCCCCAAAGGGGCTGATGCAACCCTGTTCTCTAGACCAGAGTGACTCTCAGCCAGCATAAAACAGGAGGGTTTATTGAGAGTTGAACACAGCACAGGAAACTCTCAGGGCCTCAGGCCTGGCCTCTCACAATAACAGCACATCCCAGTCTCCCTGCATCCAGGTGGGCTCTGCCTGCTTCCCCTCGCCAGCCCGAGCCCTCCTGCTTCCCAGCTGGGTCTCTGATATCCCCGGCCTCAAGCCCCGCCTCTGTCCATTGTCTTCTCTCCAGGTAAACAGGCTCGTAAACAGGAAGGCCTGGGTCTTCTCTCCTCCTTGCTCTCCTCTGGCTGGAACCAACTGGTCAGGTCACCGGGGTCCTCTCTCTGCAGCCCATTGTCCTCCCACTGGCCAGAACCGGTTGTGTCTCCTGAGCAGCGTCCGGAGTCCCTCTACAGTTCTCTGTAACAACAAACTCCCTCTCTCCCCTCACCTCGTTAAACTAGTAACACCCAGGTACGTTGAGTCCCACGCCCTGTGCATGCAAACCCTGGAAAAGACAGAAAACCCCAAGAAACAATCCCCACTTCATCACAGTATGCATGCACATGTACTCTATAAATGCACAGGGAGGGCTACTGGAAATGTTACTGTTGCATGACTTTGAAGCAGTGGGTGTAGTTGGAGCCTCCTTTCTAACAGATCTATTCTCAACAAGGGTCTCCTCCAAAGCTTTTCAGCCCTCTCACTCCATCCAGTTCAGCAAAGAAGGGGAAAAAACTCTAAAGTTACTGCAAGCTGCAGACTAAAGTGCTGATTGCATCATACGCACACTTGGCAGTAATTGCACATGGGTAATCCCAGCTGTCCGGAGTCTGCCCAGACAGCAAGCAAGGAAAATGCTCTGAACACCTCCTCTTCCCTCCAGCCTGCATCTCTCCATTGGGATCAGGCCAGGGGTCACACCGGCTTCCCTGCAAAACGTCTTCAAACGAGGCAGGAATGAACCATTAAACACACCTGGGCTTCAGCTTTTGTTTAATATTTAGTAAAACCAGTTGATTTTTTTTTTTATACTAGCATGAACATTACTGAAGTCAGGGCACATCTGTGAATTCCACTGCACATCTATGCAGCACTGCCTGTATTTTAGTTCTTGGAGATTCTCAGTGCTCAGAGCATAGCAACCAGGTATAAAAATATAAGCCTTCTCCTATACACATGAACACACAGCAACAGACAATCAGGGCACCAGATAGGCTGGTGCATAGGTGCAGCTTCTTTCATCCTTTAGGTTACTGATGCCTAGGATCCATTCCAGGTTCATACTGGTCAATATCCTATAATCATTTGACAGATGTCTGGTAGCCTATGTGAAATGAGCTGGTGGTCTTAATGGGCAGATGCCCATATTTAGAAAGACCTCTTCCCCCCCACCTTGCCACTGGCCCTCTTCTTGACAATCTCCACAGAGAGGCTGTGTCTGAACAGGTCATGAAATGTTAATTCTCCTCTTGCCACTAGAGGTGACCCCTTCCAGCCAGTGGAGGAGAAGCAACCTTTTTTGTGTCAGCCTAGCTCTGATCTCATGTGGGCAGCTGATAATCTGTGTCAATGATGACCAGGCTGAAACTGGTGCATCTTGGAGAAGGCATCCACAGCCTGGGGAATGCCTCTCTCCCCTCTAAAAGCCTTCCTTGTCCTCTGGTTTCTTTTTGGTTATAATGAA
Organism: Chelonoidis abingdonii; assembly: GCF_003597395.2. NCBI lineage: Eukaryota > Metazoa > Chordata > Testudines > Testudinidae > Chelonoidis > Chelonoidis abingdonii. The sequence goes on from NC_133791.1 coordinate 14,644,815, forward strand.
GTGATGAGCCCTTAGTTCCTTTCTGCTGAGCATGAACCTTCAACACTCCAAGATACAGAGTTTGCTCTTCTGTCCCTGGCCAGGATCTTTGTCTTTCTGTTTTTCATTTGTGGTCTGCCTGGCTGCCACTGTCCTCTTCGGAGGTGTCAGCACTTCAGGAGGGTGCGGCGTATAAGCTTTCATGTGGACTCTGGGCCCACCTCCTTTAAAGGGAGAGAAGCAGAGTGAAAGTATTTGGTTTCATGAAACTATAATCAAGTGCAGCGGACCTGGGGTGGAATTCTCAGGGACAAGGCTTATGCAGCTGGTCAGTTGTCCACTACTGCTGCATAGGTAGGGTGACCAGAAGTCCTGATCTTACGGTCTTTTTCTTGTATAGGATCCTATTAGCCCCCACTCCATCCCAATTTTTCACACTTGCTATCTGGTCATCCTATGCATAGGTGAAGCAAGTAGCAGGTGCTGCATGCTGCTCTGGTGACACATGTATGATCCATGCTGTTCCAGGACACAATACCCATGGCTCTTCTGTGAGGAATTACCCCTAATTTCCTTCTCTCCATGTTACCTTGCAGACACCAGCTTTCTCATTCTCACCCACGTCACCCATGGCACTGCAGAATCCCTCCATACAGCATGTCTGCTGATCTGCACACCGAGCATGCAGCATCTCCACACATCTGGGGAGCTCCTGCCCCTATCCTGTTTGACTCTGTAAAACATTTGAGGATGTGCTAGGAAATATGTTAAAATATTTCCCAATGTTTCTTTTGCAGTCAAGGAGGCTTAGAAATATCCCTTAGATGGGCCTGTGTCTGAGATGGCCCCTGTGGATCTGCTTTGCATGGAAGGTAGCTGCCTTGGGTGCAGCAGCTACCTCTCCAGCTCCCCCTCCCTTGGCCGTGCTTCGTACGTACAGTACGGCGCCTGCTTGAGCAGCGACCGTGGCAGTGGTGGAATTAGCAGTTTGAATAACCCACATAAAAATGAGGTCAGTGTGTTGTGTTGAGACAGGAAGGCTCGTCTTTGCTGGGGCCACGCACATTCCTCTCCGCCGGGCTCAAGGAATTTGGGCAAAACCAGAACAAAGATAAACAGGTTAATTATTCAAAACTCGGATTCCAAGATTCCTCTCTGCTGAGCGCTTGAATATAGCACACTCTGAAATAAATATTCATTTCCCACTAAACTAGGGCATGTTAAACTAGGCCAGCATTTTACTGCAAAATGATTTATTTATAATACAGAGGAGAAAGGAGGTAGTAACTTTATGCGAACAGTCTGTGCTCTGCTAGTTGGAAAAGCGAGAGGCACTGGTTAGTGGGAGTAGTGTGGCTCAGAGGTTGGTTATCTATAGGGTGACCAGATAGCAACTGTGAAAAAGTGGGACGGGGTGTGGGAAGTAATGGGCGCCTATATAAGAAAAAGTCCCCAAAAAACAGGACTGTCCCTATAAAAACAGGACATCTGGTCACCTTGATTATCTAGCTTATCTCACTAGTATCAGAGCTCTATACATGTAGAATCAATAGCAAAGTCCCGAGTGGGCTTGGAGCTTTTTTCCATGAGGTGAGCAGCAGATCCAGTGATAGAAAGTTATGCCTATCGCTAGTTAGTATCCTACATGATATGAGTTTGAGGGTCTTGGTCTAATTCCTCAGTTGTTAGGCAGCCCCCAGAATCATGAGATTTGCTGAAAAATAGACTTTGAAAACAAAATACCTTCTGGATCTTTTCAGCACCAGAGGACAAATAAAGCCTTTAGGATTTGTATTTTCCAGCTTTTCTCCACAACCAAGAGGGTTAGACATTTATATTTTTAAAGAACGCTTAGATTCTCACAATTCCAGGTATTGGGGCTTTAAGAAACACCAAATATGGTGAGATTCATGATAAAGTCTCAAGAGTTGGCCACACCTGTTAGCTTGTGAAACTCTGTAATTTGATTTGAGGACTCACACCTTGCTTTGCATTTCTTCTCCAGGAAAACCTGTTCAGTAGAGTGGACTGAAAAATTTCCAATGCACAATTTTCTAGCAGAAAATGCAGTTTCATTGAAATCAAAAGACTTGAATGTTTTTAGTGAGAACAAAAAATTAGGAAGTTAGAATTTTCTGTGGAATGGAAACTCCATTTTCTGACCATCTCTGTTGCTCAGTTGTACTTACTTATGTTTCTTTTGACTGTCCAGTGTCAGAGATTGCTTTCTGAGATCAGGGTTAAGACAATGTGGAAAAGGGTAGGTCATTGGAATCCATAAGGCCCAGTGTTGCTCAGTCTTGGGGACAAAACGACCTTTTTGGCGATGGGATCCACTGAGTCCATAATAACTTGTAACTTCCTTTATTACGTGTTTGTAGGTGCTACTGTAATATTCTGTTTTGGGATCAGGGCTCTATTGTAATAGGCACTGTACTAACGTATTATAAAGACAGACCCTTTCCAAAATTGCTTACAGTGTCAGTAGCAGGTGGACAAAACAAACCGTGGTAGAAAGCAAAGAGGAAGGGAGGATGAGGTGTCAGTAAAATAAGTCTATTAATAGCCAAGAGCATCTCGTAAATATGACAGCAGAGGTGAGTTTTAAAAAGGGATATGAAGGTACATTCATTAGTAGCATTGCCCTCTCATATTTTAAACCTACCCCCATGGCTTCCTGCAAATGCCTCAGAGGCATTTAATAAATAAATTAAATAAATAAATAAATGTGTTATTCCCCTCTTGAATGCAAAGTGGATCCAGTTTGGGGGGCTATTTATAGGGGACTAGAATGAAATGGAGAATGACTTCCACACATTGGGTACAGTTCAGCTCTGGCTACATGATGTAGAAAGAAAAGAGAAACAGCAGTAGGGTGACCAGACAGCAAGTGTGAAAAATTGGGACAGGGGTGGGGAGTAATAGGAGCCTATATAAGAAAAAGACCCCAAAATCGGGACCGTCCCTATAAAATCGGGACATCTGGTCACCCTAACAGCAGTCAGTCCCGCCTAACATGGAGTTCGTTTTTCCTGCCCAAGTCTCTCTGGAAGGGACAGTTAGTCAGTCATAGGATATGCTCCTGGTCACTAGGGCAAATGAGCCACCATGCACAATGTATATGGCCTGATTCTGCTTCTACTGAAGAGCATGGCAAAACTCTCATTGATTTCAAAGGGAGCAGGACAGAGTCCTAGTATAAATACCATTTACATGGTTATTTTCCCTAGTGGGGCTGCTTCATTATCTGAGAAGTAAAGTCCTTTCAGCTACTCCACGGATCTATTGGCCATCCCCTGAGCAGTACGTGAGTATGTGATTACATTGCAGCAAAGATAGTTATAGGGACCCAGTTAATTTGGAAATAACATTGTCTGAAAATGTACCTACTCTTACAAATAACAACTAAGACCCTAGCTATTCTGGTTTTGAGGGGGATGTTTTTGCACCAGTGTAGTCACACAGGTATAAACACCCAATATAATAACATCCTTATCATTTTACAAAAAGGAAGTTACATGCAAAGTATAGAGCTAAGGGCTTTTTAAAAAAGAAGTTCTATGGGTGGGGGAAGGAATACTTACGCACAAGTCAATTTTTAAAATATTCATACTGACAGTGTCCCTTTAAAACTGCAGTTAAAATGTTTCTGCTACAATTGCACAGAGAGCAAGAATATATTTTTACTGCAATCAGTCTAAAATCCTTAGTGCATGGTGGGGATGGCCATCAATTGCTTGGGCTGATTTGCTGAAATTTCAATTTGCGACGATTAACACAAGATAAGGGGTGTGTGAAAGAAATGTGACACGTTCCATGTTCTGTACTATACTGCTGTCTCTTTGGACAGATCTGTGAGAATATAGAAAAGGCACCTTCAAAGGGCTTCTTTTAAAAAAACCTGGAATTCTCTGTTTTTCTTTTCCCTTTGCTTGCTCTCTGCTGCACAAAAAGAGCCTGATAGGTGAGTGGTTTTGTTTTCTCATGTTCAATATGATGACTTTTTTTAACCCTCTTGAAATATCTGGAATACAAATTCTGGTTTTGTTGGAAGACTTGTGGCGGTGGTGGGTGTCCTTGGAGGACTTATGTTGTTATTTCTCACCTTAATTGAGGGGAGGGGAAGGTAGATGAATCTTTGACAGTGGCTTTCTTTCTCCAAAACGTTAATGATTTAATGTTAAAAAAAAATGTTAGCAGAAAGAAAAGCAGGCTGACTAAATCCCCTCTAGGCTCACCTCACTGACTAAACTCTCTCTTTGCTGTTAAGACATTGTCATTTCTCTAGCCTTTCTATAGTCTTCCAGGCTAGACAGGACCTAAAGATCTTGTGTAAAAACCAGACCTAACTCCCCCTTTTCCTTACACATTGTAAAGGAAGAGACAGGGCAGACTAACCTTTAGAACCTCACAGATCACAGCATTTCTCATGTTCTCACTGAAGCATTAATTTTCTAACTTTCCCACCCCCATTTCACAGATGGAGAAACCGAGGTTAAGTGATTTGGCTCAGGCCACAGTGGGGAGTAAGTGGCAGAGTCGAGATAAGAACTCAGGAGTCTACAGAGTCCAGTCCCTTGCTCAGTCTATTAGGGAACGCTGCCTATTATAGGTGAACACTCGTTATAAAAAGGCATTGGTTATGGTCTCCCACCCTCATTACTGGTCACGGTCCCCCCTTTCCCCACTCCACCTCTTTGTGGCTACCTTTTCCAGACCAAAGTTCCCTCTCTTCCCTTTCTCTATAGGGTAGGGAGATGGGAGAGATGCAGGGCGGCTGACCTGCACCTGCACAACGTATCATCCAGTCTCTCTTATTTGAGTCCAGTCTCATCACACTATGAGGAGGGGACATTGGGTCCGGGGTGAATGAAGAAAGATCAGAAGTGACATGTGAAAGAGACAGTGACGAATGGAAAAAGACTGACAGTGATGGGGAAAGGACACTGGAACCAAGAGACAGCGATCAGGAGCAAGAGGGGGGAAATCCTGGAAGCAGTGCAGATGAATTGAGACTGATACTGGGAGAAATAAGGAGAAATTGGGAAGAAGGAACAATGCTGAGTGAGCACTGAAGAGGGGAGAATGCTTGTTGCACTGGAACAAGATTGGGAATGACAGGGGTTGAAGGAAGGGTGTGGTTAAGGATCCTGGACAATTGAGAAGAAATCCTCTGGCTACCGTGAGCAGGACACAGCATGGTTCATAAAGGCAATTCTCTCCAGCGGGTTTTGATTATATCTGTTTCCTCTGAGTGGAATTTCCTTTGTGACAATCAGTAATTGTAGGCTGCTGAGCGTGCTAATAGGCTCGGATGTGTAATGCCCAGTGGGTTGAATGATGATGTCCTGATATTGATAAATACTGTGAAACAAGACAAAAGCTTTTAGTGAAATGGAATTCTCTCTCTCTGTTACAACAGGGCATGTTCACAACCAGGAATATTTAGGGGATCACTTGTGATGGGCAGTGACAAATTTGTATGGGCTGAAGGGAGTCTAGCAGCATCTCCGTGAAGCTCAGACTTAGGTTAAGACGTGCAAACGATAACGTTCCCTCAAACAAAATACAGGTTACAACTAAAAGGCTGCAAATAACACCCATTACAGTGTCATCCATTCACGTTGCTGAACACCCAAAATATACTCAACTCCATGTGTGTGCCACAAACTCCCTTGGATTTCTAGCATATGAACAGCCACAGGACACAACCAATCACTAAGGCCAGTAGCATGGCAATCAAAAGTGAGGAGACTGTGGGAGAAGCTATGGGAAGGCAGGAAACATTTACATGATGGGGGAGGGCCCGGGGGCATAGGGTGTCCCTGCCCCAAAATTTCAAAATACCAGATGGAATTTCCCATATTTTAGAGGATTTCAGGCCAAGATTTAGACAAAACAAAACAGGAAGCCTACACAACTGTAATGTTACAAAGTGACCTATCTAGGCCAAATTCCATCCTGTTAAAACACCAACTATGCATCAAAACCCTAAGCCCCAAACTAACAGATGGGACTCAGATGTTGGGATTTCCTTGCCCCCAGTTCTCCTCCTTACCAATCTACCTGTCTGTTTCTGCCTCAGATGACCGAAGGAACATCATTACTAGCAGTCCAGTGAGCTCCTCAGCCAGAGCTGTAACAAGAAATTTTGCACCCCAGGCAAGGGCCGGCTCCAGGCTCTTCGGCGGCAATTTGGCAGCAGGTCCCTGAGTCCCTGTTGGAGGGAAGGACTTGCCGCTGAATTGCTGCTGCCGCTTCATTCATTCTTCAACGGCAGTTCGATGGCAGGTCCTTCCCTCCAACAGGGACTCAGGGACCCGCCACTGAATTGCTGCCAAAGCAGCAGCAGCTTTAGAGCTGCTGCCGAAGCACCACCGATTGTGGTAGAGCTGCACCCCTCAGCTTTGTGTGCCCAAGGCAAGTACCTCACTCGCCTCGCCCTTGTTACGGCACTGTCCTCAGCCAGCTTTTTGGAAACTCTTGGATGCAAGTTCTCTGGACCTGCTGATTTAAAAATGTCTAACTTTAATAGCTGTTGTTTAACACCGTGCAGAGATATTAGGGGAAAGGAGTGTTATCACCATATGATGAGACTGTATTTGAGGAAACACAGATGACAGAACAGAAATATTTATTAAATGCTTCTAACTTATTATTGTTAATTCTACTATTTCCATTTAGTGATGGACCAATATCATTGTACAGATTGTTTTTGTTCCTAATATATCTATAGATTTCTACTTGTGTTCTTTCGCTTCTCCTATCAATTTTCTTCAGTTCTTAACTTATGATTTATATTCATTACTATCAGCGTTCCCATTCTTCCATTTGTTCTATATTATTTTTTACAGCTGCTTTCACTTCCCCTCTAAACCAGGTTAGTTTTTTAACCAGCGCAGTCTTCTTTCTTTATTGTGTGATTGTGGCTTTTTGAGCATCTAGTAAGTTCTTAAACAATTCCCAATTGTCATTCACATTTTTTTCTGATTAAATTTTTCCTCCCAGGTGATTTGGCTTATAATTGTTTTCAGCTTTGTGTAATTGGCCCTTTTAAAGGACCAAGTATATATATATTACTAGTCTGGACTTATTCGGCTTGCACATTATAAATGTGACCAAGTCACAATCATTTGTACCTAAGCTAGCATTCCTTTTTAGTTCTGTGACCAGTTTCTCTTTATCTGTTAGGACAAGATCTATTATAGAATTCCCCCAGGTTGGGTACTGCACTTCTTGTGTTAGGAAATTGTCATCTATAATAATCAGACATTCCAAGGACATTTTAGTACTGGCAACATTTGACCTCCAGCAGGTATCACTCAGATTTATGTCACCCATGATCATGCAGCTTTTCCCCCTACACATTATAGACAGGTGTGTAAGGAGCTGTTATCCTGTTTCCTCATGGGATTTGGTGGTCTGCAGCAGACTCCAACTAACACCCCAGTCTTGTGTTTTATACATTGATCCAGAAGCATTCAAGATCATTTTCTTCTGAGTTATCAGTGATTCGGAAAAAGATGTGGCCATTTTTGACAGAGTTCCCCTCCCCCATGCCCTTTTGCCCCACTCGGTCCTTCCGAAATAGGTTATAACCATTGATTTTTAACGTTCCAATTGGGCGAATCATCCCACCAGGCTCCAGTAATGCCAACTAGAGTGAATTTTATGCACAGAAATGAGCCGTTCCAGTTCCTCTTGTTTATAACTCAGGCTCCTAGCCTTGGTGTGTAGGCAACTAAAAAAGTATAGTATCTGCATGTCCTTTGGTTCCTCAATCAATTTTGTTCTTGACATCTTGCTTTTGTGTTAACTGAGTGCTCAGATCTTCCCTATTCTTATTCTCCCTTTTTGGTATTAGTTTAACCCCATCCTGACTACTCTAGCCAGCCTGGCTGTGTGGAGATTGGTGTCCTCCTCTACTGAAGTGGGACAGATACATCCTGGTACTTATGTGTCTAACTTTGTGTTCTAAATGGATTCAAACAAACCCTGGATCTTAAGAACTCTTGTGTTAGGGTTGGGTTAGAAATATAAACCTAGAAATGCTTCCTTATCCCAGGGCATTTTTTGCAGGTGTGTCAGCCCTTGTATCCTGGCCAACCTCGAGTGTGGGTAATTACAACCTGACTTCCTCAATTCTGAGCCACGTGATCTGCTGATAGGTGCTTTCTAAACTCCCACGATGGGTAGAAAAAAATTCTCTTTGTTGCATGAGTTGTATACGGTATTTGTATTTCCGATAAAATAAGATCTCTTCCCACAAAACATCACCTGCATGTAGAACCAACTTCTCACTGAAGCCTGTAGCACCGATACAAGCTGATAAATTTATTGATTCTTTTTTTTCTTTTTCATTTTCGCTGTCTACCTTTATGCTAGTGCGATTCGTCTTGGATGGGCAGCCGTGAAATGCCACAAGGAAAACTTTTCCTGTTAGGGATTCCGGTTCTGGTCCCACCCTGGAAATACAAAGGAGAACAAGGATCGCAGAGTCTGGGCCAAGTTAGTTCAGTGTTTCTAGCTGAATTTACAGATAGGACTAGAATCAAACGTGCCAGTCCTCTCACAAGAGCCTGTTGAGACTTCTGCCCCGGTTTGGCAGAGACTAGAGCAGGGGTGGCCAACCTGGGGCTCCGGAGCCAGATGCGGCTCTTCAGAATTTGATATGCAGCTCCTTGTCTAGGCATCGACTCTGGGGCTGGAGCTACAGGCACCAACTTTCCATTGTGCCGGGGGGTGCTCACTGCTCAACCTCTGGTTCTGCCACAGGCCCTGCCCCCACTCCCCCCCTTTCTGCCCCCTCCCCTGAGCCTGCCATGCCCTCGCTCCTCCCCTTCCCACCCAGATTCTCCTGCATACCATGAAACAGCTGATCGGGAGGTGCAGGGGAAGGAGGGGGAGGTGCTGATCAGCAGGGTTGCCGGTGGGTGGGAGGCCGCTGATATATTACTGTGGCTCTTTGGCAATGTACATTGGTAAATTCTGGCTCCTTCTCAGCTCAGGTTGGCCACCCCTGGACTAGAGTCTTGGATAGTTCAGCAAAGCACCCGAATTATAGACTTCCCCGTGGAATCAAAGCTGAACCCTATAACTAGGCATAGCCTTGTTCTAATCTGGTCAAGGCAGCAGCTGCAAGAGGTGAAAATCTCCTTCCTGAGTCACTTACAATTACAGGGCCCATCCACACTGCAGCAGGGAGGTGTAGTTCCCAGCTTGGGAAGATGGATGTACATGTGCTAGCTCCGCTCGAGCTTCCACCTAAAACTAGTGATGTGGCCATGGCGACATGAGCATTGCTCGGGCGATGTACCTAGGATGTCAGATAGCTACGGTTGTACTCAGGCTGCTACCCTGTGCCGCTGCGGCCACATCACTAATACCAATGCACTAGTTCGATCTGAATTCACATGTGTGACCCCTCCCAGCTGCTGCGTGGACATAACTATCGAATCTTCTGTCCAGACTCCAGCTCCAGCTTTACCAAGCTGCCATGAGTAAGGGGGCGTTTTAAGCTCACACTGAAATGCCATCTGCCTTTCCAGCACTGCAGTCATCAACATATAACATCTCTGCAACGTGTGGGCGTGGTGGGGGGAGGATGCGCAGCACAGACTGGACACACAGCGCTCACCGTTCAGTGGCGAACAAAAGGAGGAAGGGCTTGGATTCAGCTGGCACGCAGGGCTACAGTGAACTGGTGCCTATTTCATGCTGTCAACTTATGCTCCAGAATCTAAGTTTTCATTTAAAAAACACCCTCGATGTCTCTAGCTGTCGTGGTGCTGAAAAGGCCTTGAAAACATCCTACCTGTCTGCAGACTGAAAGGACAGCTCCAAGTCTCGGAGTGAGCATCCCCCTTCATCTTAGGAGGGGCTCACACGGATACAGCAATGACAGTGCCGACGTTTAAACGATTCACTATTTCACTGCTCAGAGCAGGTAGAAAGAGGGATGAGGATGATACGAAATCGACAGTGAGATGGGTCATTTGGAGCCACCAGTGAGTGGGCTGGGGAGGCCCAACGATCCACATTCCCAAACTGAGGAGCCTGGCAGAGCCCAATGGGGCATCTGAAGAACCAAAAGGGGATCCAATCTTAAGAAGCCCAGTGGGAGGTATCAGTCTCACCAAGGGGCAGCCAAACCCAACGAGCTTAGAGAGCATGTGCCCGATCTACTGTGAGTGATATCTCATGCAGGTGGAGCTTACTTTATGAGTGGAGCTTGTAAGAGGACCACAACCTTTCTTTTTCTGATCCCTTAAGAGAGGTGAACCCAGGCCAAATTTATCCTTGTAACTCCCCTGACGACAGAGGAGATATATCGGTAATGCATTTGGCTCTCCAACACTCACCAAGAAATGCTGCTGCCACCATTAAACAAGAAAACAAAATTGTCCATCTTCATTGCACTGTGGACTTTCTCCTCATCCCATCCCAAGGGCAGGGGGGATGTTCTATGGCAGGATCTGCTGCAGCCTTCCGGACTTTCTGAATAAGGCGAAATGAACAAATCTGGAGGGTCTGAATGGAAATGCAGTGATGGTGACGCTTTCCCTGTGCCCCCATCTTTTCCCCTGACCCCTTGACTCCAAAGCTGAGCCACCTGTTTGAGGGCTTCTCTTTTCCAACATCTTTGCAGTGGGCCGGAGCCTTCACCCTCCTTTTCTTGGTTCTTTATTCTACAGCCACTAGAGGCCACTGAGGTTCTGTGATCCCAGCTTGATTTATTTTTACAGGACACTTATTTTCTGCACTCTAACCGGTACTGATTGTTACTACCTGGAACTGCTGTCTGCTGCTGGATTTCCGCCCATGTTTGTTCCGGCCGCTTGGAGGAACAGGATTTAGTACTTGGTACACTTGAAATGTTTATAGCAAGGTGCTGCATGGATCTGAAATTCTGGGATCTCCTGCTGTTCATCAGTTTTCTGCTTTTGTTTTAATGGGTTGAGAAAAACAGACCAGAAAGAGCTGCCACGCAGCCTGGACTTTCATATTTGTATGAAGTTTCCGAACACCCTTGCTCCCCAGCGGTGTTGTCCCTAAGCAGAACCCAAATCACTGCCCTAGCACAAAGGAGGACTGGTGATGAGGCTGGGTCAGCCATGCATATCTGCCAGGTGTTTGCAGCTTTTGTGTAATGAACAAATTGCACTCGTGTGTCTAGCCAAGTCTCAGGTGCAGACTCACATCAATATTGGTCCCCAGCACTCTTGACCCACCTAAAAAGAAAGAGCTGAAAAATCACTCATTACAGCAATGTCAATGCACAGCCTGAGCCCCCAGTTGTACGCAGGCTCCACCCATGCCTCATGAACAGCTCCCTTGGCCTTCCAGCATAGACACTGCCCCAGCGCACACAGCCAGTCACTCAGGCCTGTAGCTGGGCAATCAAAATCTGTGGGGAAGCAGGAAATATTTGCATCAAGACGAAAGCCCTGGAGGAGGGAAGGAGAGGCTCTCCCACCCCACCCCCAATTTTGAAATACCAGTTGTAATTTCCTGCCTTTTGGAGGATTTTCAGGCCAACAGGGAAGCCAAACAAACCAGAGAGCCTATGTGTAGCTTATTTGGAACTATAATAAAATGACGTTAAAAGCACATTATTAACATTTTAAAGTCAAGCACTCACACGTTAGGAAACACCAGAATTACAGCAGCCTGTGCAACCTTACTCCAGACCCCTTGTGCATATGCATGATGATAATCTCTAATGACATGATCATATTGTTTTAGTCCTACAGGGCCCGTGCCTCATTCAGTGCACAGGGTGCCTGGTGCTCAACAACTGAGCAGCTATCCAATATTTTATTTTATCCTTGTTCAGTGTATGGTCCCAGATCTTATTTACTGTACACTATGGAAACTCAGAGCTGAAGACAGAAATATTAATTTCCTTATGGGCTCACCCATGGTGCTCGTCATTGCACTGTCTGAGTGCTTCACAAGAATTAATGAATGTTAGCAGCATGCCCGTCAGGTGAGGGGCTATTCTTGTACCCATTTTACAGATGGAGAGCTACGGCACAGAGAGATTAAAGAAAAAAGTACCCATTAATTTTGGGTGCCCAATTTGAGAGGCCTAGTGCCTGACTCTCCAGAGTACTTAGCATTCTGTAGCACAGCACCCATTGACTTCAGTTGCATGTGCTCAGTACTTGTGCAGATCTGGCCCCAGGGTCTCAAGTGCACCCAGAAAAGGAGGAACATCCATTCAGTGATCACCTTTGAAAAACTCAGTTTAAGTGATTTGCCCAGTATCACGCAGGATCTTTGTGGCGGAGGCAGAATAGAACCCAATTCTCTTAAAGCATTTGATTGCCTTAACTGTGAAACCATCCTTTCTTTTCCTGCAATTCCCTGCCTTGTTCTCTAGACAACCCTGCTCCACCCCCCAAAGCAGATTTAGGCAGGGGTCCTGTGGAGTGCACAGAGCAGAAGCCATTGCTACACCCTCTAATATGGTGCAGCAAATATTTTCTCCCCCCATCCTCTTGGCACTCGCTCTCCATGCCCCAGATGAGGTGCTCAGGACTCATGCATGAAAATCCCTTTTGTGCACTGGGAGCATGGCAACTTGGTGTGTGCGGTGCGGCTGAGTCCTGCCCAGAGGCTACTCCCATCTTCCTTCCTCCCACCCTTCGCTGTGCACCCACCGGAATAGGGCCAGCCCCGCTACCCCTAAGCAAAACGTGTCCCAGACTTAGAAGCATGTCCCTGGCCAGAGCAGGCCTTCTTCCTCAGTGTGTGTCTGCAGTTTAGAGTCTGACTGCAAGAGAGGCCCTGGAGAATCAGGCCTAGGAGAAAGAAGGAAGTCCTCGCTTGCTGCTGGATCTCTGTGGTAGAGCGTTGTTGATGGAAGAGGAGCCTGTACAAAGATCTGTCTGTTAGGGACGCTTCTCCTCATCTGCAGTAGATCATTCTCCACTGACCAAAAGCTCCTTGTTAATGTCTTCTAAGTGAAGGTTGTTATGAAACCAACTTTGGAGTGTGTGTGTGTTACAGTTTAAAAAAAAAAATCTTGACTATCTAAAAGACTGGAAACGTGCAGTTAAGGTGACCAGGTGTCCCGATTTTGTAGGGACAGTCCCAATTTTGGGGTCTTTTTCTGATATAGGCACCTATTACCCCCCACCTCCATCCCAATTTTTCACACTTGCTGTCTGGTCACCCTATGTGCAGTTCAGGTTCAAACCCGAACCGTAACTTGGCCCCCATCTCCCTGCCAACCAGCTGCCTAATGGGGATGCAGGCATCCTGCCAATAAGAGAGCAGAGCCCCTGCAAAATCGCCTCCCATGGCTGGCTGGCTAGGAAGGAGTGTCTAATGTTTTCTCTGGGGATTTTCCTCTTTGACACGGGAGTTCTAGCACAAGGGGGATCCCAAGGAGGCTTCACCCCAGGCAAGAGTAGGTGGTATAACAGCAGCTTCCCTCCCTCACCCCTTTTGGTGTTTATGCTGGAGGGGCAGCTTTAGCTAACAACCAAGGCGCCACAGGAGCCATATTGGGAAGTTTGATCTCCCATGTCCCACACCAGTGGCCTAGCCCCACATATGCCCCCTTCTTCCCCACATGAAAAGTGCAGGCTTTGGTCCCAGACCAGACGTTTTAATGCCATTCCATTTTTGTGACAATGTTCGAAATGCTTTGATTTTTTTGGACTGAAAACAAATTTTGAAATCTCAAAAGTGGCTTTGAAATGGGTGGGTCCTCCAGTCAGTTCTACTTGTTTCCTCCCATTATTTTCTTGACACCCCCACCCACCGCACTTCCCAGCTCTGGCTAGGACTAACGGCATAGGTGCCAAACTGCTCTGAGAGAGCCTGTTCTCGAGGTATTTCACGGGAAGCAGGCAGTACTAAACACAGTAAAAAAGAGGCAGTTTCCATAATTTGTCCAGCTCACTTACCTAACCAGTGTGACCGCTTACTAGTGGGCAGGGCCGGTGCAAGGATGTTTCACGCCCTAGGCAAAACTTCCACCTTGCGCCCTCCCCCGTCCCTGAGGTGCCCCGCCTGCGGCAGCTCCCCATCCTCTGCCCTGAGGTACCCCTCCCTCCCCAGCTCACCCATGCTCTGCCTCCACCCTGGACACACTATCACTGCTTCACTTCTCCTGCCTCCCAGGCTTGCAGCGCCAATCAGCTTAAGCACCACAAGCCTGGGAGGCGGGAGAAGTGAAGCAGCCATGGTGTGGTCGGGGAGGAGGCAGGGCAGGGGTGAGCTGGAGCAGGGAGTTCCCCTGCATGCCGCCCCCCACCCCTTACTTGCATCAGGCGGACCTTCCTGCGCTCCCCTGCCCCATCTCCCTCTGCCTAAATGCTAGCGGCGACCGGGGCAGCCGAAGATCCGGCCACCGCAGTCGCTGCCGAAGAAAATGCTGCCCCCCAAATCCTAGGTCACCTAAATGGTTGCACCAGCCCTGCTAGTGGGTGAAGGGCTACTATGTGAAAATGGTCCCAATGATTGCAATGGCATGCTGCACTTGGCTATAAACATTTGCAGGCTGGACTCCAGTTTTATAGACCCACCAAGTGGGACCAGCTGAAATAAATACTCAGAGTTTGGAGTGCTTATGCAGACTCTACAGTGGTGGAGGCTTATCTGTCACTAATCAGTTTATGTTGCTGCTTTGGAGAGTGCATTTCCTTTGTTGGGTTTCATAACTTCCAGAACAGAACACATAAAAACTTTGGGATTTAAGAGTCCTTTGATACAAGTCATGCAAATGTTGTGCAAGATGTTATATGTTGTAAACAGTTATTAAAATGACTGATAGGCCTGGGACAAAGTAAGGAGAAGGAAAAAGTGAGTAATAATAACAATTATAAAAACAAGACAGTCCATAAATTAAAAAGCTTCATAGGGAGGGAGTAGTATTCCATGAAGAAACTCCGTTTAAACGTATACATTTCTCACTGCTTTGTGGAAAGCCCAAGAGTCCCAGAGAAATGCAGGTGCAGTCACAGAATGTTGCATCCTTTCTACAACAAACCCCCTGTCTATTTAAAGCGCCTCTCGCAGGCTTGCTGGAGTTCAGCCCTTGAGCCCAGTGAAAAGTCTCATTAAACTTTGCAACCTTTTGAAAGAACCTCGTTTTTGTCTGAGTTTGAGGTCTGTGAGGAAACCTGAAGCCAGATGAATTTCTTCGCGTTCCTTGCAAGTGCTGAATGTTGTTATGACATTCCTGGCTGCAATCCAGAGCAGTAAGGGGCTGTAACAAAGCAATGCTTTGTTGCTTATCCTGGATGCTGGAGGGTGCTGCTGGGGAATAGGGATTGGTGTACGGTGCTGCTGGAACTCTTGAATCTGAACAATTTTCTTACTGATCAGTGGCCCAGGACAGCTGCTAGGGAAGTATAACTGGTCCTGAAACCCTGTGTGCCTTGTCACAGCAACCTGTTCCGCCCTGACAAGTGATGAAATATCCTTTTAAAAAGGCTGCAATTAACTTGATTTTTTTTCTGTAAAGAGAGAAATCTTTAAACAAATCACACTTCTGACAAAGCCCCTGTTACAAAGTGTAGGTTACATTTTATTGTATTACTTACTTACTTTTAATATTTAATGTGTTCTGCTCCCTTGTTTTGTAAGGGCCTTCCGGCAAGGAAGCAAATGACTACCTGAATATACAGGGAATCAGTGAAACTGACTATACACAGAGTTGTTGTCACAGGCCAAAAGTACTTCAGCTGAGCTTGGAAACAAAAGTCTTTACCAAATTATTTTAGTGATAGAGATTTTGCATGCTATATCTAACTGTAGTAGAAGCATAGTAGAAGCATAGACAATTACGGTTGGGAGAGACCTCAGGAGGTATCTAGTCCAACCTCCTGCTCAAAGCAGGACCAACCCCAACTAAATCATCCCAGCCAGGGCTTCATCAAGACAGGCCTTAAAAACCTCTAAGGATGGAGATTCCACCACCTCCCTAGGTAACCCATTCCAGTGCTTCACCACCCTCCTAGTGAAATGGTTTTTCCTAATATCCAACTTAGACCTCCCCCACTGCAACTTGAGACCATTGCTCCTTGTTCGGTCGTCAGCCACCAGTCAGAACAGCCAAGCTCCATCCTCTATGGACACCCCCTTCAAGTAGTTGAAGGCTGCTATCAAATCTCCCCTCATTCTTCTCTTCTGCAGACTAAACAATCCCAGTTCCTCAGCCTCTCCTCATAAGTCATTTGCTCCAGCCCCCTAATCATTTTGTTGCCCTCCATTGGACTTTCCAATTTGATCACATCCTTTCTGTAGTGAGGGGCCCAAAACTGGATGTAATACTCCAGATGTGGCCTCACCAGTGCCAGATAGAGGGGAATAATCACTTCCCTCAATCCCACTAATGCAGCTCAATATGCCGTTAGCCTTCTTGGCAACAAGACCACACTGCTGACTCATATCCAGCATCTCATCCTCTGTAATCCCCTGGTCCTTTTCTGCAGAACTGCCACTTAGCCAGTCAGTCCCCAGCCTGTAGCAGTGCATGGGATTCTTCCTTCCGAAGTGCAGGACTCTACACTTGTCCTTGTTGAACCTCATCAGATTTATTTCGGCCTAATTTATTTAGGTCATTCTGGACTCTATCCCTACCCTCCAGCATATCTACCTCTTTCCCCCTAGCTTAGTGTCATCTGCAAACTTGCTGAGGGTGCAATCCATCCCATCACCCAGATCATTAATGAAGATATTGAACAAAACTGGCCCCAGGACTGATCCCTGGGGCAGTCAGCTTGATACCAGCTGCCAACCAGACATCGAGCCATTGTTCGCTACCTGTTGAGCTGGACAATCTAGCCAGATTTCTATCCACCTTATAGTCCATTCATCCAATCTATACTACTTTAACTTGCTGGCAAGAATACTATGGGATACCATATCAAAAGCTTTGTTAAAGTCAAGATATATAATGTCCACCGCTTTCCCCATATCCACAGTGTCAGTTATGCCTTCTATGATGAGAATCAGGGTGGTCAGGCATGATTTGCCCTGGGTGAATCCATGTTGACTGTTCCTGATCACCTTCCTCTCCTCCAAGTGCTTCAAAATGGATTCCTTTAGGACTGCTCCATGATTTTTCCAGAGACTGAGATCAGGTTGACCGGTCTGTAGTTCCCCGGATTCTCCTTCTTCCCTTTCTTAAAGCTAGGCACCATATTTGTCTTTTTCCAATTGTCCAGGACCTCCCCTGATTGCCATGAATTTTCAAAGATAGTGGCAAATAGCTCTGCAATCACGTCAGCCAACTCCTTCAGATGCATTGGATGCATTGCATCCAGCCCCACGGACTTGTCCAGCTTTTCTAAATAGTCCTTTATTTCACCACTGAGGGCTGCTCACCTCCTCCCCATACTGTGCTGCCCAGTGCAGCAGTCTGGGAGCTGACTTTGTGAAGACTGAGGCAAAAAAGCATTGAGTACTTCAGCTTTTTCCACATCATCTGTCACTATGTTGCCTCCCCCATTCAGTAAGAGTCCTATACTTTCACTGACCTTCTTCTTGTTGCTAACATACCTGCAGAAACCCTTCTTGTTATCCTTCACACCCCTTGCTAGCTGCAACTCCAATTGTGCTTTGGCCTTCCTGATTACACCTCTGCATGCTCAAGCAATATTCTTATACTCCTCCCTAGTCATCTCTCCAAGTTTTCACTTCTTGTCAGTTTCCTTTTTGTGTTTAAGCTCACTGAAGATGTCTCTGTTAAGCCAAGCTGGTCACCTGCCATATTTGTTATTCTTTCTGCACATCGGGATGGTTTGCTCCTGCACCCTCAATAAGCCTTCTTTAAAATACAGCCAGCTCTCCTGGACTCCTTTCCCCCTCATATTAGCCTCCCAGGGGATCCTGCCCATCACTTCCCTGACAAAGTCAAAATCTACTTTTCTGAAGTCCAGGGTCTGTATTCTACTGCTCTCCTTTCTTTTGTCAGGATCCTGAACTTGACCATCTCATGGTCACTGCTGTCCAGGTTGCTACCCACTTCTACTTCCCCTATCAATTCTTCCTTATTTGTGAGCAGCAGGTCAAGAGGAGCACGGCCCCTAGTTGGTTCCTCCAGCAGTTGCACCAAGAATTTGTCCCCAGCAGTCTCCAAAAACTTCCTGGATTGTCTGTGCTCTGCTGTATTGCTCTCCCTGCAGATGTCAGGTTGATTGACATCCCCCCTGAGAACAAGGGCCTGTGATCTGGAAACTTCTGTTCAAAGAGAGCCTCATCTACCTCATTCTCTTTGTCTGGTGGTCCATATCAGATGCCCACCGCAGCATCACCCTTGATGCTCTTGCCTCTAAACTTAACCCAAAGACTCTTAACAGGCTTTTCTCCAGTTTCATACTGGAGCTCTGAGCAATCATAGCACTCTCTTACATACAATGCAACTCCTCCACCTTTTCTCCCCCACCTGTTCTTCTTGAACAGTTTATATCCTTCCATGGCAGTGCTCCAGTCATGTGAGTTACCCCACCAAGTCTCTGTTATTCCAATCACATCATAGTTCCTTGACTGCCAGGACTTCCAATTCTTCCTGCTTGTTTCCCAAGCTTCTTGTACAGGCACCTAAGATAACTAGCCGATGGCCCTACTTTCTCAGTATGAACTGGAGGTCTCCCTTGTTGCACCCTCCTCCTTGTGTTTCCTCCCGATATCCCACTTCCCCATGTACATCAGGGCTTAGGTTTCTGTCCCCTGGTGCACCTAGTTTAAACCCTCCTCACTGGGTTAGCAAGCCTACCTGTGAAGATGCTCTTCTCTCTCTTTGTTAGGTGGATCCCATCTCTTCCTAACAATCCTTCTTCCTGGAACCACATCCCATGGTCAAAGAATCCAAAGCCCTCTCTCTGACACCACCTGTGCAACCACGCATTTACCTCCACAATTCGATGGTCGCTACCTGGGCCTTTTCCTTCAACAGGGAGGATGGACAAGAACACAACGTGCACTTCAAACTCCTTTATCCTTCTTCCCAGAGCCATGTAGTCTGGAGTGACCCACTCAAGGTCATTCTTTGAAATATCATTGGTGTCCACGTGGAGAAGTAGGAAGGGGTAGTGGTCCGAAGGCTTGATCAGTCTCGGAAGACGCTCTGTCACATCCTGAATTCTAACTTCAAGCAAACAGCACACTTCTCGAGTTTCCCGGTTTGGATGGCAGATAGATGACTCCGTCCCTCGTAGGACGGAGTCCCTGACCACCACCATCCGTCTCCTCCTCTTGGGAGTGGTGGTGGTGGGGACTCCCTCCTAAGGTGGTTTTCAGACAGATGTAATTTTTTACAAGCTGCTGGTGTCCCTCTAAAGTCAGCATGTCACCTAAATTGTTAATGTTAGATGAAAAAAAATTGAAGAAAAATTAAATATGGAAAGCTTCAATAAATAGTCATATTTTCTCCTCAGCTGTGATTCCATCTCCCAGCAAAGTCTGAATGGCCATTTGAATCCCATGCGTCTGCCACTTGTATCTAAAATGGATCCTACGCCCGCATTCAAAATGCATTACAAAAGCTCCATGAAGTTAATTGAATATCTTCTCTACTTAACATCACTGAACAGCTGTAGCTCCTTTTATTACAGCTGACTTAAGCATTTGCACATTATTGGAAATTGCCTGTCAGTGCTGTTGCATTTGGTCTTACAAGTTCAGTTTAGCTGATTGTATGGGCAGTTGTATCCTGGAGAAATGCTTGTTAGTTGTGGTGCAGTTCGTTTGGAAGATGAGTGTATCTGAGTAAGATTTGTTCACTGTATCATTCACGCTGACTGAAATAATTTCTTACCTGTAGACCTACTGCCTGTAGGATATACCTATGCAAGAAAATATTACAACCGCAGCAGCGTGGACCTCAAACGGAACAAATTAGGTGGCAGCCTCTGTTAAATCAGACTATTCTAATGACCATCTTGCTTTTTTCTCTTCTTGGTTCATTTGTGATTTTTTGCAGCCTGCACTCTTGCAGACTTCTAGAGCTGAAATGTAATCCTTCATAGGATTTGATTTTTAAAATCTTTTACCCTTTGAAAACCCTTTTTACCCAGGTCTGAACTGAGAGATGTAAGAGAACAGAGATATAATCAGAATAGTGATCTCTCCCACACCTCACCTGCTCCTTCCTCTCAGGGATGGTACCTAACCATCAGGGCTAGACAGGATTCCTCGTTTTCTATTAGTCCATAGCATTAAGTATCAGAGAGGTAGCCGTGTTAGTCTGGATGTGTAAAAGCAGCAGAGAATCCTGTGGCACCTTATAGACTAACAGACGTTTTGGAGCATGAGCTTTCGTGGGTGAATACCCACTTTGTCAGATGCATGTAGTGGAAATTTCCAGGGGCAGGTATATATATGCTAGCAAGCAAGCTAGAGATAACGAGGTTAGTTCAATCAGGGAGGATGAGGCCCTGTTCTAGCAGTTGAGGTGTGAAAACCAAGGGAGGAGAAACTGGTTCTGTAGTTGGCAAGCCATTCACAGTCTTTGTTCAACCCTGAGCTGATGGTGTCAAATTTGCAGATGAATTGAAGCTCAGCAGTTTCTCTTTGAAGTCTGGTCCTGAAGTTTTTTTGCTGCAGGATGGCCACCTTAAGGTCTGCTATAGTGTGGCCAGGGAGGTTGAAGTGCTCTCCTACAGGTTTTTGTATATTGCCATTCCTAATATCTGATTTGTGTCCATTTATCCTTTTCCGTAGAGACTGTCCAGTTTGGCCGATGTACATAGCAGAGGGGCATTGCTGGCATATGATGGCGTATATTACATTGGTGGACGTGCAGGTGAATGAACCAGTGATGGTGTGGCTGATCTGGTTAGGTCCTGTGATGGTGTCGCTGGTGTAGATATGTGGGCAGAGTTGGCATCAAGGTTTGTTGCATGGCTTGCTAGCATATATATACCTGCCCCTGGAAATTTCCACTACATGCATCTGATGAAGTGGGTATTCACCCACAAAAGCTCATGCTCCAAAACGTCTGTTAGTCTATAAGGTGCCACAGGATTCTCTGCTGCCTCCATAGCATTAGTTGCTACCCTCGGTACCCATCAGAGATCACACCTTTTAAGATGATCAATGGTTCATTAGAAAAAGCAAAAAGACAGATCAATTTACCAGTCAGATCAATGTGGTCTCAGTATCCCAAGCACCCAGCGTCATCCCAGCCCTGATCCTTACCATGGAATCAGTTTTGGCACCAGAAATATTAGGCTGGGCCATCATTGAGTAAGTCAGAAAAATACAAGTGGGCAGATTAGAGGAGACAGCTTCTATTTATATATAAATACCTTAGTAATCAGCAGTGACGAGAAGGGAAAATACAAAAGAAATATGTGCCTGTTTAGCAAGATTTTGGTAAAATACTATACAATACATTGCATTTGTATGTATTGTCTCGGAGTCACAGACCATGCAGAAAATAGAGGTTTCCAGGTGACAGCTGAAAAGAGAACTTACAAGATGAGGGACTCTATCTTGAGAAGCAGAGACTGAAAAAGAGTTGTGGCTGACCATGAACTCCCAGTGTGACCCTGTGACCAAAAGAGCTAATGCGATCCTGGGGTGCGTCAGCAGGGGAATCTTGGGTAGGGGTTGAGTGATTGTTTTACTTCTGTGTTTGGCTCTGGTGCGACCGCTGCTGGATACTGTCTCCAGTTCTGGTGCTCACAATTCAAGAAGGATGTTGATAAATGAGAAAGAGTTCAGAGAAGAGTCCTGAGAACGATTAAAGAATTAGAAAACCTGCCTTGTAGTGCTAGACTCAAAGAGCTCAATCTATTTCATTTAGCAAAGAGAAGGCAAAGGGGTGACTTGATTACAGTCTGTAGGTAGCTACATGCAGAACAAATATTTATTAATGGGCTCTTCAGTCTACCAGAGAATGGCGTATCATGATCCAATGTCTGGAAGTTGAAGGTTGATGAATTCAGACCAGACTCAAAGTGTAAATTTTTGACAGTGAGGGTAATTTATTGGAACAATTTACCGAAGGTTGTGGTGGATTCTCAGTTGGGTGTTTTTCTAAAAGATCTGCTCTAGGAATTATTGTGGGGGAGGTCTCTGGCCTGAGTTATACAGGAGGTCAGACTAGATGATGACAGTGGTCATTTCTGGCCTGTGACTCAACATGTTAGAAGGGGGGGAGAGATTTCCAGACAGAAGCAGCAGCACACATGAGAAATTCACTAATCATGGTGTATCATAGGGAGGGAACGGAGAGCAAGCCTGGGCCATCCTGCTGATCTTGCTACCCTGAGGAGCCCCGTTGACTCCAGTGGCATTAATTGCATGAACAAGACTGCCCCTGTGCGGAGGGTTTGCAGGACTGAGACCCCAGACTGGAGCAGTGAAGTGATGCATGGAATAACATGATCAGTCATTGAAAGCCTTTAAAGGAATCCACTGTGAGTGCAGTAGAGACCGTAGGAAGGCTACCCAGAGGACAAATGGGCATGAGAGACTGCAGTGACCCACAGGTGCAGCTCCAGGCCCCAGCACACCAAGCGCGTGCTTGGGACGGCATGCCACCGGAGGCACTCTGCACGTCGCCGGGAGGGTGCCAGGCAGGGTGCCTTCGGCAGTTTGCCTGTGGCGGATCCGCTGGTCCCGCGGCTTCACCTGCGGAAGGTCCACCGGAGCCGTGGGACCGGCGACCGGTAGAGCAGTCCTCGTGGCATGATGCCGTGCTTTGGGCGGCGAAATGTCTGGAGCCGTTCCTGGTGACCTATATGCAGCTCCTCCTAGTCCGTGGTGTGAAAGTGGTTCCAGCATCCAGCTAGACCTGTGTAAGGAAGCTTGACACTGAGGGGACAGACCAGCACCTGCAAACAACATTCTCCTGAGACTTGGACCTCCCGGTGAAGTCAATGGGATTTTAGATATGCAGAACCTCCCTGGAAGAAAGCAGCCAAAAAGCCTCAAAAGGCACCAGGCCCTGAGGGGAATGTCATTTGTGTGACCCATCCATTCTTACCCTTGTTTGGTGTCCTCATGTGATGTGCCGAACACATAGATACCAAGGAGGTGGTTGCTATAGCAACAGTAACTATGAACTGGATCTGCTTGTGGAACTTACCCTGAGCTGTGTGACATTTTAGTAAGTTAAGAATTACAATTTGTACCCAAGTGCCTGATCCAAAGAGACCCCTGCCAATGGACCCGGCTGTGTGGATAAACTTCTCCTGTTTTCCATCTCATCCCCACACCTCTGCCCTGCCCAATCCCTATAGAGATTTCAGCTTACGCCAATAGATCTTGGGGGACTATATTATGCAATTGATTTTTCAGCCAAGCTCCCTGTTGACTTGAATGGAGATTTCTGCTTTAGGAAAAAATCAATGCACAGCTTGACCATAGGTCTCCCAGACTTCCTGTTCCATTAGGGCTGGATGATCAGCCTCTTCTTGATCACAAGCCCAGATGGACTGAGCGCATTTTATTGTTGTCATTCTTCTTTTCTTTGACACCATTTACCTGCCAAGTACATTTTCACTCATGTCACTGGGTGATGTTTTTATGACAGTTAGCACCTAAATGCACTGATGTCGGTCCCCAACCCCATGGCCCCACTCAGCTTCCAATCTCCTGCAGCCATCAGCCCTGTGCTCCGACATTCTTGATGTCCCTGTTATGGGTCTGGGCCCTTTGGGGGGTCACCTGATGTGCTGGGGTGCCACTGAGTCAGCCTGTTCTGCCAGCCTGGGTCCCCTTTACTTGGCCTTGCTGGATTAGGTTCACAAGCCTCTTCCAGCCAAACACCCAGGCAGGATTGCACAGACAGACAGATCCACTCTGGAAAGATTCAGCCTTAAGAGATCACCCCAGCACTCTGGTGCCCACTCCCTTTAAGGGGAACAAACCCAAAGGTTTTATGAAATTCGCCCCCTCCCTCAATATGGAGGGAGATATACACAACTTCTTGCCCCTGCCCCCCAGTTAGAAATTACATAAACTGGGTTATATTATAAACAAGAAATAAGTTTATTAACTACGAAAGGGTGAATTTTAAGTGAATACAAGAGATAACAGACAGAACAGAGCAGATTACTGAGCAAATAAAACAAAGTACGCAAGCTAAGCTGAATATACTTGAGAAACAGGTTACAAAATGTAATTTCTTACCCTAAATGTCATTTTAGGCAGGTTGCAAAGTTTCTGTGGCTCAGAGTTCCAGTTATATTTCTTTTCAGACTGGACCCCTGTCTCAGTCTGGACTCTTCCCCTCCCCCCACCCCGGCCCCCGCCTTCCCTTCAGGTGGCTTTAGCAGTCTTTCTTCTCCAGCTGAAAGGCCATGGAGAGGAGGAGTCCTGTTTGCCTTCCTCCCCACGCTTAAATAGGATTTACATAAGGCAGGACTTCATTGTTTCCCAAACTTGACCCCACCCCCCTTCCCTTCCAGTAGAAAGTTACAAGACATCCCAGGTAATGACCTAGTAGTGTCATAGTTATATCCACGGATGCCTCCCAGGAGGACGAGAGAGTAGTATCCTCATGGTTTTGTTATTCCTTCCTGATGGCTCATCAAATTTGATGGCCTGTCCTCTGGTGGGTGTCTTCCCAATACACACCCAGTTGTAATTGTTAGATAGTCCATGTTTCTAACTTTAGATACAGAAATGATACATGCATACAAATTGGATAATCACATTCAGTAAATCAGAACTTTTCCAGTGGTCCCTTACAAGACCCATCCTGCATAGAATATATCTCAGTTAGGTCGTATTCATATCATAAGCATATTTTCATAAAGAATATGAAGTGAAACATCACAGCCCCATCCCTCTGCACCCATCTTCTAATCATAGCAGCCCCATCCATCAATCCCATGCTGCACCCAATCTCCCCACCATTCTTCAGTGGTTCCACGCTCCTCCCAGTTCGTCAACCTCTCTATTAGCCACGTTGCTGCTCCCAATCCACATAGCTCTATGCATCGATCCCAAGCATTTCACAGTCTATATGTGTCCCAGGAAGCTGATATCTAGAGGAGTGGGCCATTCCCCTAGGGCTTTGGTGGCTCAAGATACCGGAGTGGATAAGGAGCCCTTTAGAAATTCCCCATTAACAATTGTCTTCCAGTTTTCTTGTCAAAATCTATAAAAGCACAGTCCACGCTGCTTTCAAATGAGAATGCTCTGGTTCTCTGTGGAGCCTGTCTTCCATTTGCTTTCAGGATTAATCAGTAGTGTGTTCAGTGAAGCCAGGGGGCTGTAGCACATTGATGTGTTTTGTGTTTTTTCAAAAGGCCTAATGCTTCTTACAACGTTCTGTTTTGGTAAAATGGAAAAGGATTTAGTGAGGTTTCACTCACCCAGCAGCTTTGCTCTGCAAGTCTTCATCTTAGTGTTGTTCCTCTCCAGTGATCTATTCGTTTAGCACTCACCAGAGGATTGTGGCCGGAGTTTTAGCCCTTTAAGCACCTTCTTTTTCTGCTAATTGATCTTTTTGGCTCTTGAGTCTAATTACTTAACAGCAGCTCCATGAGAGAGACTCCTTCGGCACCCACTGTGGGCTTGTCTCTTGGGGTCTCAGCTCTCAACAGCAGGGCAGAGAGCAAGCCTGGGCTGCTGTTACCACCTCTCTGTCCAGGGAAACATAGGGTTGGAACCAGCTAGTCTCCAGAGCCTTTGTTCACACCTGGTGGCCTATACACTCATTTTGGGGGTGGAGGTGTTGAATTTCACTCTTTTTAAGGTGACTGTGTGACTGGTACTGCATTGGCCGCCCTGCATGCTGTTCCATCCACCTCTCTTAGGGGCTTGTTCTGCCACCCATCGCCGGTGTATCTGAGCACCTTCCATGTTTGAGTGGCAATACCAAAGCCCCTAGTGCACTTCAGGAGTCTCTGGCTCTTCTCTTGATCTGTGTTCTAGAAAATATTGGCATCTCGTCTTTAGCGACGGCACGGGCAGAGGCAATGCAAATGGAACCGACTGGGCAGTGTGTGGTGTGTCTTCTCCCTCCCCACCTTCTGAGCCTGACCTCCAGAGGCTGAGAGTCGGTAACAATCTCTGAGCAAAAACTCCACCCTACCCATCTAAACCACAGCGAATGAGGGCTTAGCCCTTCCTTCATCCCGACGTGGGAAAGGTCAGTAGCTTCAAGTCTTCAGCCTCCAAAGAGGCCGTCTCCAAACTGTTCCTATTCATGTGCTTTTTGTGACTCCCAAAGAGACCTTCTAAGGACATGCAGGCACATCACCCCTTGTTCCTGCCTATGGCACATACGGTGGAGCAAATAGTGGTGCCTTGAGAAGACTGCTGCTGGAAGAAGAAGGGCAGGGCTGTAGGGTATCTCCATCCACATCCAACCTCATCCAGAGATGGTGCTTTGGGAGCTGGAGACTCAGGGACAAGTTCAACCCACAGGTCAGTGAAGTTGTACCCACTTGTCCCAGGGTTGAGTTTGGCTCTGTTTCTTTCAGCCCCACTTTCATTAGTTAACCTAGCTACTTTCATTCACCATTAAACTGCTGCCCGTGAGCTAGCACTGCATCCAGCCCCTTGGTCTCTGAGCTGGAGTTTCGTCCAGTGACCAAAAATTAGTTCCAGGAAGCTACTCGCCCTAAATGCTGGGAGTTGAGTGGGAAGCAGCTATGGGTCCCAAGCCAAGCAATTCTCTACTCAGGATCTCCCGAGCGTTACTCATCTCAGTTAGGTTTGCACATAGTAGCTACAACTGCCTCTATGATCTTCCTGCTACAGCTTCTTCCCTTGGTCTGCACTGAGACCCTGGTAGAGGAATGTGCAATTAATCTTCATTTAGTCTAACATGTCAAGTGACTGATTTTCTCAATTATGGCAACAGCTTCTTTTCTTTGCCTTGAAGTGATTTGGAAGGAAATTGTTGGCAGTTTACATCCAGGGACTGCAGGTTGTCCCTTTTATTTTTAATACCAGTAAGGTGACTAGATGTCTCGATTTTATAGGGACAGTCCTGATATTTGGAACTTTGTCTTATATAGGTGCCTATTACCCCCCCACACACACCCATCCTGATTTTTCACTTTTCCTGTCTGGTCACCCTAAATACCAGTCATCTTAGGGTGGAAGCTGCTGATTCCAAGTATGGTCAGATATTTTCCTTTTTAAGTAGAGCTCTGGATGTCTTGTCGAAGCAGAGAGTTGAATCAGAAGGAATTGTATAAATCTCCTCCCTTATACTGTGCTCATCACCATGGCATCTGAGAGCAATATAAGAACCTGAACAAGATGGAGCCAGGAGCTGTTCAGCTATATAAAGGGGCCTGCCAAACAGATTGAGTGTGTCATAGACTCAGGAGCTGCCGGTTGTGCATGCCAGCTGAGCCAGGCACACTCTGGGCATAGCTTATAGATGCCAACTCTGCCCTGGAAAAGTGTCTCCATTGTGCACACAAACATATTTTACCTCTCCCACCATCCATACGCTACACATGTAGAATGGGCCGTGGACACTAGAAACTTCAGAGACACAAGCAACCGAGATTTGAGGCTTCCGGGCTGTCTATCTAACACCTTTCCCCACTCCTAGGAGTCTGGCATCCTTCCTCTTGGGAGTAGACCTCAAAACTAAAATGTTCCACGTAATCTTCTGTTCCAGTTCCCAGGAACTGCAGCAGAGCTGTTTCAGTTGCCGGCATGCGAATCGCAAGGATTAGGATAGG
Organism: Chelonoidis abingdonii; assembly: GCF_003597395.2. Taxonomy (NCBI): domain Eukaryota; kingdom Metazoa; phylum Chordata; order Testudines; family Testudinidae; genus Chelonoidis; species Chelonoidis abingdonii. The sequence goes on from NC_133791.1 coordinate 14,672,420, forward strand.
AAAATAAAGGGAATGTTACAATTAATGAATGCTCTCATGGCGCACATTAGCTGCCCCTGCCCCACCATCCCTAGACAGAGCTGGCATCTTTTTTCCTTTCTCATGACAGAAAGCCACATTCTGCCCTCAGTTCCATGTGCGCCAGCACATCCCACCGCAGTCCAGGGGTTCAACAGCCGGATGCGAGGACAAAGCTGAACCCACTGTTTTCAATGTGAACAGAGACTGCCTGGTGGGAAAACTGATTTCTCCAATGATTGGCAAGGCCACCTTCCCCAGAAAAAAACATATACAACAACAGCTACATCTGAGCACAGCTACATCTGAACCCTCCCCCTGCCCACACACAGTGGAGAGCTACCCATTCAAGCATACGTGAAACTTGTGCTCAACTTCTAACTCTGCACACCTTGACACATGCTGCCAGGGAAGGTAGGTGAAGTGCAAAAGTGTGTTGGCCCTGAGGGAGATTCTTTAAGAGGCAGCAATGTCAGTGCTGTGCGGTCCCTGCTCCGAGGAGCTTTAGCAGCCCCTAAGACAAGATGCACTGGGACAGTTGGAGGAAATGAGCTGTGTCACAACCTCACGTCGTACCCAGCTGGTTGCAAGTGGTCCTGATCACCGAGTCCCTCGTACATCAGAACCAACTGGCTATCTAGCTCTGGGACTCTAGGACATATGCCCAGGCTCAGACCTCTTGTCTGACGTCCTTTTTAGGGATGTGGGGCACTGCTGCCCTAGACTCTAAACCACTGTCTGAGCTCTCCTGAGCTCCACAGTCACTTCCACATGCTGCTGCAGAGCTGCAGGGAGAACATGGCAGGACAGTAAGGGACACAGGCATAGCAAAGGACTTTCTTAACCATAGTGACTTGACTCTTAAAAGTATCTGATCGTTACTGATCTCTGACAGCAAGAAAAGTCCTGAGATGCCCCTTCCCCTCCCCTGGGCTGAGATCATCCCTTCTGCAAGTCTGAGGTAGGTCAGCAGCCCCAGCGGGGCAGAGTCCTTCCTGTTCTCGCTCTTCTACAAGACCTTGCGCGTGGCGCTGCTCAGCCCTCCTGCACTGAGCAGATTCCTGCTCTTAAGTAGAGTCGGTCTCTTTGCCATGTGCTCTTGTGGGATGCTCCAGTTCCCTCCCCTGCATCATACGTGCCCCACCTGCAGGCCCCTATGTAGAAAAAAACACTCTTCCATAGGGGTGGGCCTGTAGTTGGGTCATTCAAAGTCAAAGGTTGAGCTTGGATCTGAGAGGTTTCTCAGTGCTAGTCCTCCGGTGAGGTCTCAGGCCCTTTTCCTGGGCAGGGCACTGTCTGGAACACAATACAGCACACTGCCCTCAGGCCTGTTTACATGCAGGTTCAACACACACAAAGTGGAATTCCTAGACAGATTCCCCCTCTGTCATGGGATGCAGAGAGTCATTGGCTGGTGTGAGCAGGGTGGCTGTGGGCTTTGTGGAAGAAGCAGGCCAATAAACAGGGTAGAAGAGGGCATGGGCCTGGCAGACTGGGATCAGGAGGTCATTTAGTGCAGAGGGGGTGACCTGGGAGAAGCCACGAGTGGGAGCAGCCAGGCTAGCATCAGTGCTACAGGGAAGAGGGGAAAGGGAGCTAGGAGCAAGCCAAGACCCAGAGCAGAACAGCATTGTTTGTTCAGGGCCCTTTGACAGTAGCAGGACCAATCCGTAGAGTAGGTGATTCCAAGCAGGTTCAGAGCTGAACACAGCCACATCCTGTACATGAGAGCACACAGCGTGCACATGCAAACAGATGCTTGCTAATGCACAGTGCAGATTGCCCCTGGAAGTACTAATTAAAAGGGTGGGGGAGGGTATTCCTCCCCAGCTGGAGGGTGGCAGTGGGGGTGCCTAGCCAAAAGAACATCCCCACCCCTTAGATTAAATCCTAACCCAGGTATCGCCCTTATTATGCAGAGCTGTAGTTCCCAGCCTTGTGAATGCTAGAATAATGCAAAATGCATGAGAGAGAATTTCCACATCCCACACTCTTCTCTACTTAATTAAAAGTCATTAACAATGATCTGTACTTGGGACGATCCCCCCTAGGGCTCCATTACTGAAGGGAAACAGGCAATTGAATCCCAGACACTTAGCATGGGTAGGTTACAGGCTGTTCAACAGCCTCGCTCACCCCCTCCCAGTGCACCGAGCTGGTTTTTGTTTTAACCCTATCTTTTCCTAAACGTCCCTACACACACAGCCCCTGGGGCTCCGAGCATGCTCTGGAGTGAGCTCTGTGGCCTTGGCTCCTGCTTGACTAGGGCCATTCACTTCCTTTCCCTCCGAGGGGAGCGTGACTTACGCAGGAACCTGCTTACAAGCATGGCCCATCTATTAGAGCCTAGATTTCCAAAGGGCATCGACTTCTCTGAGACTAGAGCTGCCAAGAAAACTCCTCACCCCTCCTATGCCCTTGCCACCAGCTCCCTACCCTCCACTTCCTTCCCAGGCCCCGAAGGCACTTGTCCTACACCCCTGCGGGAGCTAAACTGCCCTCCTCTCTGGCTGGCTGGAAAACATCTAGCTCCATTCCAGCCTGTTTTTCTGCCCAGAATCATCTATGAGCTCAGGGCAAGGAGTCCCCACTGTCGGCACCCTTTGTCTCTCTCAGCCTCTTGCCCCACTTAGATCACTGGACTTCCACTGGTGTCATTGTGGACAGAATTTGGGCCTTGATTCCCTCTGGACTCTCTCGGTGCTGTTTTGATTGACACCCTATGTAATCCTATTAACATTCCTGGGTATAAATCCATGCAGATTTTGGCCTAGATTGATTGATCTAGAATCAAACCCACTTAATAGTTAATGCACCTCCCTCGACCCCCCAGCACACACACTTTACACATCTCTTCTGGGCTTGCCACCAGTTTTCTGAAACATGGATTCCTGCTGGGATGATCGCCAGATTGGAAACACAGACCCGGATACCTTTTACATTAAAACCGGTTGGCTCAGCACGGTCACTGAGAGCAGCATGACTTTGGGAGGGAGGGGATTGGAGGAGAGATCAGCTATAATGCATTAGGCATATATTATCTTTGTCATTCTAACTCAGCAGATGGCGAGCTGACTGGGCAAGGGATGCAGCCACAGATTAGACCTGTGCCTGGACATTTGCAGTCACAGCGGTGGATCCTTGCCTGGTCTGAAGCATTCCCCCGACATGGAGGTCTCTCTCTGTTTTACTTGCAATCCCAGGGCACATAGATGCATGGATAGTAGCCATTGCCCTAAAGTGGGCCTGCAGTCTCAGCAGTGCTTTCAGCTTAATTGGAAACCACTGCATGGTGAAGAGGAATTCTCTGGGTTCCCTCACTCGTTGTTCTGTTTATTTCTATCTACTTGTTTGACAGGAATCCACTTGCAGGGAGGGATGGGGCTGCAGGTCAGGGTCCTGGTGTATGGAGCCTCAATGGGCTTCCTGCTTTGTTGACATTCCCTCCTAGCATGTACCTAGAATCTACCCCACCTGCTGGGGACTGGGATCCCTTCTGGACATGGGGGACATGGGTAGCCCGGGTCCACCTAGACAGTGGTCACTGGCAACCCAATGTTGACACACACAGGGGCTGGTGTAGCAAAGCTGTGCTGGGGCAGAGAAATGGAGAGCCCCCACCTGCTGATGTTCAGGTTTCCGGTAGGACAACTAGACATTGCCCATCCACTGGCCTGCATAAAGCTCATCAGCAAGGGACTGGGGGGAGAGAGGCCAAGGATGCTCTGCCTTCAGAACCAGCTGGGTGACTCTAGCTAGCCAGAAGACTGGTCCTTTCCTCTTGCGCCAGGGACAGGAAAAAGTCACTGCCCCCAGTTCCACTCATAACACACATCAGTACTCTATGGTTCTCCACTCATTATAATACACTCCAGTATGCTATGGTACTCCACTCAGTACTTCACACACTCCAGTACTCTATAATACTTACCCAAGTCACTGCAGTTCCTGATGCAGTGATTGCTGCAGGATTTGTTCACTGAAGAATACTGCAGTATGTTTGTTTTTTCATCAATAGCTGGCACTAAATTCTCCCCCTGTCTCTCTAAGGATGCCAGATGGTTTCTACCTCCATTAACTCATAACCAGAACCTTACCAAACATGTGTGCTGTTCCCAGAGGGCAATTAGACGTCCAGGCTGGCTAGCCAAGAACCTGAGCAATGTTAATGACTCGATTTCCATGTGTTTTCAATTAGCGGGATATATTCTCTCCATGCTGCCTGCATCCTGCGTCCCCTCACCACCCCTAGCAGGTTATGTAATCTGTAGGAGAGTTACATAACAATGCAGCAGCAGAGCCAGCAAATTGTTTCCAGGGTGTGGGAGGTGCACCAACTGCCACCCGCCTGGGATGCTAATACCACAGAAGAGAAGCAGGCGGGCGCCCACTTCTGCCACAGTGCGGGTGCACTGTCGGTCCAGCCGCGATTCCTTCTTGGGAATGGTTCTGTCAGGGAGGTGCTTGGGCTGCAGTATTGCAGATTTGAAACCCCGCAGGTTGCTCTACGCCCTGGGCCAGGCTGGCTCACGTTGTTAAATGACTGGGATTATTTCTCTTGATTTGTTGTTGTTGTAGTCTTTTTGTGATGCACCATGGTCTCGTGGTAAGTAGAGGACTAAAAATCAACACTCCTGGGTTCTCCTCCAGACCCTGCCACTGGCTTGTTGTGGGACCATGGCCAAGTCCCTTCCCCTCTTTTTGCCCTCAGTTTCCCCATCTGTGAAATGAGAGTGATGATACTGACCCCTTTGTAAGGTGCTTGGTGATCTCTGGATGAAAGAGATGTTTGCTATCATTTCTAATTGTCATTATGGCTGCCCATTCCTGGGGCTTGTGAGAGTTAACCCACAATCCTTACAAAATGTAGCTGTCCAATCAGGATACCGTACTTTCCATCTGGATTAGCACTGGAATTTAAACTGGTCTGGTAACATTACTATCCATCAAATTTGCCACTGGAAAGAAAAACAAATGGCATATATGACAATACTCGTGTAGTTCTCACGGAGCAGGTAGGCCAGTTCTGCTCTCCCTTCCACAGAAGCGGCACCCGTGCTATTGAGAGCAGATTTTTGCCCTGTAGTGACTTTAGAACAGGAGGAAAGGTGCAGGGAGTTTGGTAGTTTTGTCCTATTCTAGTCCGTGTGAGGACGGGACACACCAGGGCCAACATGTTCCGTTTTAGGTACCTCTGTTTTTGGGTGCCCAATTTGACACACTTCGGGCCTCTTTTTTCAGAAGTGCTGAATATCTGCAGCTGCAATTGAAGCTGAGGGGCAGCTCCTCGCCTTGACGAAAGCAGGCCCAAAGTATCTCAATGAAAATCAGAGGCCACTTTTGAGAATTTGGCTTTAGACTATGAACATTAGTTCCTGGGACCTTCTTTCCTTCAAGAAAAACATTTGGAACAAATAACAGAATTAACTGCATTTCTCGCTGGACAGTTTGGGGTTATTAATTATGGGCTTGGCCATCCTGGAGATTTCTAGAGATTTAGTCCAGGCCATTAAATAAAGCAGGAAAAGAGAAGACTTCCCTCCAGCCCCTGGGTCCAAGTGAACGCTGTTTCCACTGAGTTAGTCTCTGGGGCTGGAAGGTAGAGTGACCAGATGTCCCAATTTTAAAGGGACAGTCCCAATTTTGGGGGCTTTTTTCTTATATAGGCACCTATTACCCCCGACCCTCATCCCAATTTTTTACACTTGCTATCTGGTCACCCTAGTGGAAGAGGACAGGCTGCTAATCACTGCAGTCCTTTGAAGCCCAGTTCTGCCCTCAGTCAATGGGTCAGATCCCCAGCACAGCACCTCTGAAGTCAGTGGAATTACGCTGATTTACACGAGCTGAGGAGCTGGCCCAGTGAGTTTGCACAGGTGTAACCAAGGACCAAATTTGGCCCAGTTAGTTTCATCACAAGATCAATTCACGGTGCAAACAAAGTGAGCTGAAGGAGGTGCTAAAGCGTGTCATTACCAGCAGGCCCCGGTTCACTGCTTTCAACCCTGCCATCTCCAGGGCCCCTTTCTGGGGCTGGATGGCAAAAGAATTCTCATCCGCTTCTGAAGTCGGGTTAGGGACCTTGTAACTAAAGTAAAGTGGAGGCCAATGTACTGCTGGAGGTGCTGTCTTTCCAAAAGGACATAAACCCCCCAGGCACTCACATTAAACCCTCAGCCCTTTTGGCAACCACTGGGGCATTTAACTCTCGTGCCCTAGCAAAATGCTGACTTAGGTCATTACATTCTGCATCTCTCACTCTGCTTTGCAGCTCCAAGTAGGTAGAACAGATGTTACTCACTCCTTGGCCTGTTGGCTGTTCAGCAGCTGCTGCTTTCCACCGCAGAGGTATCTGCATATCGTTAGTGTGTGAAATGATTCTTGTGTATGATTTGGAGCTCGTCCGGCTGCAAAGGAAATTTCAGCACACAGGACCAGGCCCATCCTTTGTAATGAGCTTGGGGATGGAAGGCAGTGCGTCAATGTAAGGCTATGAGTTGATTATTAGCAATAGCAAGAGGCATCTCACTCCTCTTCCATCTTAGCCAGACTAATCACTGGCAGCAACACTTGCTGCTTTCACTCCTCATTATTCGTTCACTGTGGAGCGTCGCTTGGGGTCAGGCTTCTGAGGACAGAAGAAGGAAGAAATGAGACAGAGCCTTCTGCTAGGAATTGAGATCAGGAGCAGTTTGGATCAATGCCCCCTGAGCGCTGAGTTGGAGGAGAAGGAGGCGATACTGCCACACCTTATTATACCAAAACAAGGCAAGATGCATGACAAAAGACATACAACAGGAAGAGTGTGCAGTCCCGAGCTAATGGCTGACAGCAAAGGACATAGGAGGTTTTAGATTCTGTTTAAAGATAGATGAAGAGGCAGAGGCCCTGGTCCGGAGAGGTATTTAGACTCCTAACCACCATTGATTTCAGTGGGAGTCAGGTACCTACATACGTTTGAGGATCTGAGCCAGAGTCCTCTCATGTCCAAGATGGTGGCTCAGTGGCCAAATCAGTGGCCACCTAGTGCAGTATATTTAGGTCCAAGTGACAAATATTGGGCAAATTGGAGAGAGTCCAGCAGAGGGCAACGAAAATGATCGGGAGGCTGGAGCACATAACTTACAAGGAGAGGCTGAGGGAATTGGGCTTATTTAGTCTACAGAACAGAAGGGTGAGTGGGGATTTGATAGCTCCTTCAACTACCTGAAGGAGGGTTCCAAAGAGGATGGAGCTCGACTATTCTCAGTGGTGCAGATGACAGAACAAGGAGCAATAGTCTCAAGTTGCAGTGGGAGCCGTCTAGGTTGGATATTAGGAAACTAATTTTTCTAAGGTGGTGGTGAAGCACTGGAATGGGTTACCTAGGGAGGTGGTGGAATCTCCATCCTTAGAGGTTTTTAAGACCTGCCTTGACAAAGCCCTGGCTGGGATGATTTAGTTGGTGTTGGTCCTGCTTTGAGCAGGGGATTGGACTAGATGACCTCCTGAGGTCTCTTCCAACCCTAATCTTCTATGATTCTATTCTATGATTTTAAAAGCTGACAAGTGTCAGATGATCTTCAAGTCTAAAGAGCGATCAGATGAGAAGGAGAGTTCCCAAAAGAATGACCATTCCTTTGAATGGGCGTGAGGATAAGCCGAGCACATGTGGTGGAGGAGCATATTTATAGCCACGCTGCGCACTTGGATTAGCATCAGACACCTTAACTGGGATAGCCCTTATCTGAAGGCAAAGTTGGATATGCATTTATTTTGGAAAACAGGTAAAATGGATTGCTCGCCCCACCACCTGCACTGACTCCAGCCCTCTACTCTTTTACAAATATTCTTCCAAAGGAACCAAAGTCTACCCTGGCTGCATCAGAGATTCTAATAACATGGCCATATTTTCACCAGTATCTGACTAGAAATATAGGATTTTGAGTCAGCTCTCACCTTAAATTCCAGAGTCACAGTGCGGAGTCTGCCTGGTCAGCCAGTGTGACACTGTCCATTAGGGCAGTGCAGAGCTTTTCATTGCAACCTGTTGGTTGGATGCATTATACAAACAGAAAATAACACTACTACCTGGGTCCCATGTCCCATAGTGGATTCTTAATGTGCTCGCTCCCTGGTGCCTGGGTGGAATAGCCCAGACTGGACTCAGAGTATTCACTCCCTGCTGTATCAGAAATAGAAATATCTGAATTTCTCTGCTCTCTCGCATAACTCCTAACAAGGAGCTTTAGTGCTTAGAGCAGGGCACAGGGTACATGGAGACCTGGGTTCTCATTCCCATTTTGCCAATGACTCGCAACGTCACCTTGGGCAAGAGACTTTGGCCAAAGTTTTCAAAATTGGCCTCTGATTTCGAGTGTCCAGTCTGAGGCACGCTGGGCCTAATTTTTTTCAGAGGTTCCGAAGTCAATGGGAGCAATCCAGTGTGTGAAGTCAGGCACTCAAAATCAGAAGCCACTTTAACCACTGTGTGCCTCAGTTTCCCCTCTGTAACGGGGGGCCAAGGACACCTGCCTTTGCACGGCACCTTGGCTCCCTTGATGAAAGGCGCTCTGGGAATACAAAGTATTATTCTGACTAAAGATCATCATTTTGCTGCATGACCAGGTGCAGACACAGCCCAAAGATTCCATCTATTTATGCCTCCTTGATGTTTCATTTCTAGTCCTATATTCAGTTCTCCCTCTCCCCCTTCCTCCCCCCACACTGCCTTTCATCCTCATCCCCCAGGCGGCCTGCAGCCAATTTGGCACTGAACCCGTCGCTATGGAAACCAGCAAAGATTATGAAGCTGCCACAGATCTAATCACACTCCCTCCAAGACTTTAAGGAGCAATTCACTTTCTGGATTTTGTTAACCTGCATTACGGTGACGATGCTTTAAATGGCGCAACAAAAATGGGGAATTAAGTTAACCAACAGAATCACAGAAGGCGAAGCCCTGGGCTCCGTTCTGCCCCCGCAGCCTCATTCGCCTCAGTGGAGCTGAATGTGTATAAATAAGGGCAGGCTTTGGCGAACAGGAATGTGAAATGGCAACATCTTGCCAATCCCTGGGGGGGCACTGCAGGGTTGCTCCCAATGGTGTATAGTGAGCAGCTTGTCTAGTTCACTTTTCACTAACCCAAGTGATGAGGCTTTCACCACTTCCCCTGGGAGCCCACTCCACTTTCTAACAGGTCTCATGGGGAGGAAATTCATCCTACTCCTTGGCTTCCCTTCTCTGTTACATCCCAGCTATTCCCAACGAGCTTCCTCTCTGTATTCTCTCCTGACCTCCCCTAATGAGCCCTGCCACTTTTGAATGTGGAAGGTTGGCTGCTTTAGTGCAGTTCCCATTTCATACCAGCCACGCATTATTCCCGGAGATCTGTCAGTGCTTTGTGAATCCCAGATCTTCCTCTCTGCGCCTCTAGTTCATCCATCTTCTCATTCCCGCTTGGTGAAGGAAGGGCCCAGGGGAAGATCTTCCGCATTGACCTCTGTCTCCAGTTCTCTTTCCCAAATTTGATGATGATCTTGATTCCTCCAACTGTACCATCACTCAGAGTCTTTGTTCCCATCTGAACAGCTATGGGGACCAGATGTTCCGATTTTATAGGGACAGTCCTGATTTTGGGGTCTTTTTTTTACATAGGTTCCTATTACTCCCCACCCCCATCCCGATTTTTCACACTTGCTGTCTAGTCACCCTATGAGCAGCAATAAACAGAAATTCTTCAGGACTGAATAATAATAAGAAACAATCCTTTGCAGTCACTTAGGGCTTTTCATTCCGGGATCTCAGAGGTGGGCAATCATTACTAGCCCATTTCACAGATGAAGAAACAGACATACAGACAAGGTGTGACCAACCCTTTCAAAAGTGGCCACTAATTTGTGAGTGGCTTTCCCTTCCACTCCTTCCACACAAGTCAAAGGCATCCGTGGATGCTCATCACCTCTATAAAATCAGACACTGGGTGTTCCAAGCAGGGCCCCCAAAAACTGAGATGCACAAAAAAGTTCCATCTTGGAGAATTTTTCAACAATATAAACCCCCACCATAATTCCCAGTCCAGCTGACTTCCTATCTGCGACTTTTCATTTAACTAGCACCCTCTTTCCAACGCTCGACTAAAGCTTCCACAGATGTTAACAAAATAAAGTAATAATCATTAGGAAAAAACGTATTAACTCAACAAATAAAAAATAAAAAAGGATGTGTTTATCTTTACCAACAGCTGATAGCAACTCAGCCAATATTAGCTGAGTCCCATGCCTCAATGCATTATGAGTTCATCTGCTTGCCGATGTCAATGTCTGAGATGGACCTGATAAGTTCTGGCAATGTCAGACAATTCATTCTCCCACCTCCATCCTGTCTATGTGATGAAGGAGAGGGTCATTTCTCTTTTAATTAGTAAATGTCCCATAAAATGGTTGGGTTTAATTGCTACCCGTTGACTCATCCCGCTACTGCCTGGCTTAGGGATTCCTATTCTAGAACACAAACATTTCTCTTCCCGGGAGTTTTGTTGTGAAACATACGAGTCATTTGAAGGGAAGTGCTGCTGGGTCTTGTCTTGCATCTCTCCATAGAGAGAGAGTGGTGTTCACCGAACAAAGGCAGGGGAAATAAAAGAAAGACCAGAGGAAAGGCAGAGATGCCTTCCCCTGCACTTGCTCAAAGTGTTATCATCCTCTTAAGAGATGGTGTTATTCACGCTTTTATATTTACACTGAGATAATAGACTGCAAAACAGTCGAGGTCAGCACTGCAGCTTCTTCCCCTGCAGGCTTTTGTGGAAATAAAATTATGAAAAGATCATTACAAGCTCACTTCCAGTATTTGCTGGCAACAGAGGAGGGAAGCAAAGGAACATTTTTGGATGAGATAACTTCAAATGCATTTAGCGCCCAGCTCTGAACTCCGAACTCAAGAGCACTCATTGAATCTGATTGTTCTGGGACAGGCTTGCTAGCTTCAGTATTGTTTTTTTGGAAGGGACGAGGGTGGGATTGTCATTGTCAGATCTTCCTTTCGTACTGTTCTCAGTACTGCTGGCTGCAGATACCTCCACCAGATGAGAATGTTGTGCCTAAGATTAGGAAGGATGCTTGGGTGGATAGGGAGCTAGCCTGTGCTGTGGGAAACCTGGGTTTAATTCTTTGCTTGGCCACAGACATCCTGTGTGACTTTGATCAAGTCACTGAGACCCAGATCCACACAGGTATCTAGGCTCTTAATTTCCATTGATTTCAGTTGAAGTTAGGAGTCTAAATAACTTTGTGAAGCTGGGCCCGAGATACTCTGTTTGTCCTCTGTAAAGTGGGAATAACACCTTTGCCTACCACAGCAGGGTGTTGTGAAAGTAGGATTGCCAACTTTCTAATCACACAAACCAGAACACCCTCGCTTCCCTCCTGCCCCACCCCTTCCCTGAGGCCCTTCCCCCGCTCACTCCATCCCCCCTCCCTCCATCACTCCCTCTCCCCCACTCGCACTCACTTTCACTGGGCTGGGGCAGAAGGTTGGGGTACAGGAGGGGGTGCGGGCTCCAACTAGGGGTGTGGGCTCTGCGCTGGGGGATGAGGGGTTTCGGGTGCAGGAGGAGGCTCTGGGCTGGGGCAGGGGGTTGGGGTTCAGGAGGAGGTTTGGGGTGTGTACTACAAGAGGGAGTTTGGGTGCCAGAGGGGGCTCAAGGCTGGGGCAGGGAGTTGGAGTGTAAGAAGGGGTGAGGGGTGTGGAAGGGAATTTGGGTGCAGGAGGGGGCTCAGGGCAGGGGCATGGGAGTGAAGAGTGCAGGCTCTGGGAGGTAGTTAGGGTGCAGAGGGAGCTCAAGGCTGGGGCGGGGGGTTGGGGTGAGGGAGGAGGTGAGAGATGCAGGCTCTGCCCAGGCATTGCTTACGTCAGGAGGCTCCTGCTAGCAACCCACATGTCACTCCAGCTCCTAAGCTCAGGGGCGGCCAGAATGGCTTTCAGTAGTTCCTGGGAGATCGATGCCGATTCCAGTAGACTCCCAGCCAGTCCAAGATGGTTGGCAACTAGGTGAAAGTAAAATGTTAAAGACTGCAAGGGACTCGGATACCAGGTAATAGGGCCACATAAGCACCCAAGGTATTTAGATAAAGGTTTGTCGTGTCGCCCAGCTACCTGCTGCCATTCTGGTCTGAAGTATCAGGGCTGGGGTGCAAACTGTCCAAAGAATATGATTACATCATGCCAACAAGTATCACTCCACTCCAATTAGATCTCCAAGACAGCAAAAGCCTTTAGGGCTTATTGAACCTGGCTCGATGCCGTTCATAAGGCTTTAGTGGTGTGACAAGCTTTACCAAAGCCTATGAAAAAAGTCAGGTCCCTGAGTCAGGGCCACGCAGGAATGATCCGTTTGTCATTACTCTCTGTTCATGATCAGGTGCTAAGAAGCTCTCTGATGCAATGCCATCTCGTGGGTATGGGCGCATGCCAGGAGTCTGTCCCTTAAAGTTCAGTTGCTCTCCTGAGCCCAGGGACTGCTCTTTGTTAGCTGCCCCGAGGTACAAGCTTCCCTACTTTTGGAAGAAGCTTGTCCCTTTCAGCTCCGAACAAGCCAGTACAGGGTCAGAGGGGAGCAGACATTGCACCCTCCGTAGGGGTTATGCAGTGGGCCCTCTTCCCTGGTGTGGCGGGGGGAAGAGGCTATGGGGTCTCTGCACCATCCCCACAGCAGCCTGCCTCTGTCTGTCATCTTTGCCCCCAGCCAGCTCTCTTCGGCCGCCTCCTTTGGCCTGAACAGACAAATTCATTACAGGGAGGTGAGGCTCAGACAGGGCTGGGGCTTCCATTTAGGCGGCCTAGGCAATCGCCTAGGGCACCAGGATTATTGGTGGGCGGCATTTTGCCGGAGGGGGCGGCAGGCGGCTCCAGTGGAGCTGCCACAGTCGTGCCTGCAGAGTGTCCGCTGTCTGCAGCTCCAGTGGACCTTCCGCAGGCACCACTGCGGCAGCTCCACCGGAGCCGCGGGACCAAGGCGCAGGGTGGTGAAATTGCCATGCGCCTAGGGTGCTAAAACCCCTAGCACCGGTCCTGGGCTCAGACCAACTTATCCCAGCCCAAAATGTCGCTTTTTGTAGCCGGGGAACTCCCTCTTCTGAGGAGAAAATGGGGCTGACTCCAGGATGTAGTTAGGTTTTGGGTTTTTTTTGGCGGGGGGGTTGACACAGAGGGAGGGAGGCAGTCTGTGGTCACACATTTAAAGTGACAGCACACTCGAAGGCGATTGACTAGGAACTTTAAAATCATTTAATGTGTGTGCAATGTGTTTTTTAAAAAATCATTGCTCCTTGGGCTGGGGTGGGAGCCTGAGGTCATGGGTCTCTGGAAGGGTCCCAGTGGGTGCTGGAACTCCCCTAGCAGGAAGCAGCTGTTAATGCGTTGGCTGCAGATCAAGGCACCTGGGACAAAAGAGGAGGAGGAACAAAGGAGACTATGGGGGTATCCTGGAAGATTCCTCTACCCCCTCACATCCCATAGCACAGTGGGATTTGCTGCAGTGAAATCGAGCTGGCCACTAACTGTGAAATGAGAGCTGAGACCAAGGAGCTGGGGGGGTGCATGTGCACTCATGGGTGGGTGCAGGTGTGTGGCAGGTGGTTTTTGTGGTACCTACACAAAGTCTTTAAGGTTTCTGAGCCACAGAATGCTGCACAACCCCATCTCCTTTCGTCTAGAGCTGCCCTTCTGGTGCCATGGCCAGAAGCCCCATGATGACGCGAGCATTCCCAGTTTGTTCGATTCAACTGCATCCTGCTGTGCACGTGGCTGACGGGGAGGAGCAGGAAGACACCAGACAGGTATAATGAGGCTGGGGGTGGGGGGTGTCAGGAGATTAACTGAGCAGACCAGGCCAATTAGTGCCAATGTTAATTAGCAGTTTAGGTCAGAGCCTCCCGTGGTAACCGTTTATGTGGAAGTGCAGCTTATTAAGCTCATAGATCCATCCAGCTGCTTTGAGATCATCTATGGGCTCCCCCAGACAGCAGCTGCTGGAAGCCAAGAATAAATGAAGAAATTCTCTGTCTAAATGATCAAAAGGAGAAAGAGGGGAAAAAAAGCCACCATTCAAACCTATCAAAATACAATTTATTTTAAATCAAACATATCCGTGTTACAAACAAATCAGCCCTCCAAGACAGCCGTTCAGTGAAAGGAATGTCTGATTATACCCCCTTCCTTCTACGGCTTAGTCTTGTTTTGCAAACGTGAGCAGAATGACAAGCTGTCTGGTAATTGAAATCTCAGAAATGTTCTGTTCTAGCAAAGGAAGAAAGGTTGGGATTGTATCCAAAACAAACTCTTTTCCTCGCTGGGTGAGTCACTCCAGAAAGGATGTGTAGCTTTCCTCACTCTGGATTCACAACCTGCTCCAGAGCCCTCTCTACAGCAGGGATCCTCACCCAAGAGGCCTTTCAACAGCTAAGCTCTCAACCCGAGGCCACCTGTACAGCACTAATCCCCACCCAAGTTCCTCTCAAGTGTACATTTTGCTGGGTTGGATAGGACCAAACCATGGGACAACCCTGCTATAAGCATGTCCATCCCCCTAAACTACACCAGATGCGCTGCACCATCATACCCGAACACAGTGGCGCTGGTGCTCTTGTCTGGTGGTGGCTAAAGGAAGGCACCTATGGTGTGGTGCACCCAGACGGTTGGGAAGCTTGCAGAGCGAGAAACCAGAGTATTCACAAGTAGCAACATACTAGGGACACTCCTCTGATATAGATTCTGAAAGAAAAGACCTCAGGAAATATATTACTGTAGATTCCTTTGGAAGATCGTGAAGGATTTTGAACCCCAGTGAGAGCAGACTGGAGTGAACATGATGTTTGCAAGCTATCATTCTAAACAGTCTGCTAGTGCTCTGTATCTCCCTCCCACTCTTCACCTGCCTTCTTTATTAGGGCAGGGACCATCTCTGTGCTGCATGTAGCACAACAGGGTCCTGATCTCAATTGGAGCCTTTTGCCACTCCTGTAATACAAATAATTATTAATGAGGCTAGTGGCCTAAACAGAGCATCTTGGAGCCCCAGGAGCTATCAGGTTCTAATCCTGGCTCTGACACTACCAGCTCCGTATGGTCACAGGCAAACCACTTAAGTGAGTTATGACTGGTTTCTATAGTTCAGTGGTTTGTGCATTGGCTTGTTAAACCCAGGGTGGTGAGTTCAATCCTTAAGGGAGCTATTTGGGGATTTAGTTGGAGATTGGTCCTGCTTTGAGGAGGGGGTTGGACTAGATGACTTTCTTAGGTCCCTTCCAGCCCTGATATTCTATGATCCTAAGAACTGATGCTGTATGTGATAGAGGCAGAGCCACCATAACAGATCACTTTCCCACACAGGTGCAGCAGATTGGATCTGCTTTCTGAGCAGCTCACACCTTCAAGGTCCTGAGTCACTTTGGGAGACTTGGTGTATTTGTTTTTATTTTTATGAATTTAGCGCAGAAATGGAAAACACAGAGCTGGGGGGGACAACACAGCCCCATCCCGCTAACACAGATCACCAGGCTGAGTCAGAGGCAGCAGCAGATTCTGAATCCAGACCTGGAGCAGAACTAGTTGTGCATATGGTGCCATGACTAATCTCACGTTGTTTTCAGGTGTTAAATCATGTGGTCCAGGTTTGTTTGTTTATTTATTTTTATCTACCCAGATTTCTGTAGGCGGTAGCTATGGCAACAGGAATAAGGTGAAACTCCTAGTGAGCATTCTCTGGGAATGCTACTTAGGGGGTTGGGACCGCCACGTGCATGTTCCTGAAAATAATGATGGAAGAACCTCAAAGAATTTGTGGCTCTGTTCAGAGAAGCACTTTGAGTCTCAGCCAGAGCTTACTGGAAATATCCATATCTCTTCAGACTTCAAAACTGGGGCTGGAAGCCTTGTGGTAACAAGTTACTCACAAGATTCCTGCCCGTGTGGGCAAGAAATACCATGCTAAGAGCTTGTCTGGCAGTATTTTGACCTTTCTGCTTCAGGTCTTGGGTGGAAGCAGGAGATAGTCTCAGAAAGGAAAAACAGCAGAGAATATTAAGGGAACTTTTTCAAACCTCAGAACCTTCTGGGAGTGACACATCGAACCCTCATTGCCCTCCTCAGCTGAAAACTCGTAGCCAAGGTCATCCAGTACACTGTACCTTCCACACTCCCCTGCTAAATGGTCTGTCACAGGCTGGCTGACCAGCCCCTTTAAATGAAGCAGATCCAGCACCCATGTGCTGGAATAGATACTCCCAGTTTTGCCATTTAAGGGGCAGGGCAGCAACTTGGCCTGTAAAGAACCCAATTGCCCCTAAGGGGAAACAGAAACAGCAAGGAGTGTCTGGGGGAAAAGGCTGCTAAAATCCCCGCCGTGAGATGAGGCGAGGCAGTGAGGGAACTAGAGGAGAAGGGCTTTTAGGGAGAAACCTCTGAGAGCTGGTGCTCCGTTAAAAGAGGAAAAAAGAATCCTGCAATAGGTCCTGAAGCAGAAGGGACAGAGAGTCAAAGGGAAACATCCCCTGGGAGCTGGAGCGCAGGGTGTTCTGAGGAACTCTGTTGGTTTAAGCGAGTCTGGCTGTGACCAGGTGGTCTTCACAGGCTGGGGACAAGCCGTTACCTGACCTGGCCCTTTCTCCCAGAACTGTTCAACAAACCTGACAAGTAAGCCCATGGAGAGAGCAGTGAAAAGCCACACAGGCTGCTGCATCATCAGCAGTTGTAGCCCAGCTGTTACTTCATTATTATGCATTAGGAGGAGAGTGACACACACAGCCACAGGCAGAAGGAGAAGGAAGGGTGGATTGTTGTGAACTGAGCTGCTCTCCGAGGCTCAGATTTAATTAAGACATGGGGGTGATTTCACTGGAGCAAGGGAAGAAAATGAAAAGTTTGTTATTAAAAAACTTTTCAAGTCACAGGAGAGGACAGAGGCCTTTAGAACAAGTAAGCCTAGCAGGTGATTGCATGCACACATGCTACCAGCTCTGTCTATAATCTGTCTGTCGGTATTATTGCAATATGTGAAAGGACAGAAGAGATTCTTATGGAAAAAATAAAGTCTCTCAGGCAGGTATTTTGTAAGCCAAGGTTTAGGCCAGTGAAACATTCAGCTCCATCATTAAAATATTATTGCCATTCATCACCTGTAACATCAGTTAGCAGGACACTGAACTTCCCCACGTAATTAATTTCCTTGTGTATCCATCCAGTTTATGGGGTTCCAAAAGGAGCCACTTTTGGGGATGGGGATATTGACCCTTCACAATCTTAACCGTGGCCCAAATGCTACTGCTTCTGATGCCCCTTTGCTTTGGATCCTCTACCCATGAGATCACTGCTGGGGATAATCGACAGATAGTACGAGCCAGTGAGAAGAATCAATCAGGGGCATTAGTAGCATATGCAAAGGAGGAGGGGGTGTAATATTCCCAGATAACTTAACTGCTATAAAAAACTTATTCAGCCCTCTCCCCAGCCCCTGAGGTCTCTTGATAGACATATTTCACCACTGTTAATAGCATCATTACTGGCACTGAGGCAACAGCAGGAGGTGGAACAGAAACTGCTAACAGAATTACCAAGTGGGGTTTGAGGTGTTTTTTTCGCTTCGGGATCTGGAGGCAGTTGAATTATAATCCTGGCTTAATGCCCACACAAAAGCCTCAGTGAGTAATTCAGAGCCCCCAGCACAGGGCAGGTTGTGGGTGAGGCTGAGAGAAAGCACTGGTCAGCAAGATGCTCCTTCTCTCTCTCTCTCCACTTATTTCATTCCGGTTCCCTTCCCCTTTCCCCAGTCTCTCTCCTTCTCTCTGGACAAACTCCCATTTCAGCTAAGATTTCATCGGGGCCTTTCTCATCCTCCTCCTCCCCTCTTTTTTCCCTCCCTCGCTCCATATCTGCTTTTTCTCCTTTTGTACTTCAGTTTCCTTCTCTGCGCAGGGGCCCAGACCGGTGCTGCGAACCTCTTTTAAGAACAATGTCTCACTTGCCCCAATAAGTATCATTTGAAACCAGTCTGGTAGCTTAGTTCACACCCAGGGTACATCTAAACTGCAGCCAGAGGTGTGACTTCAGCACTCATAGGCATACGGGGGCTAGCTTGGATCTAGCTGGTTCCAATGACCATAGCAGTGGCAGCATGGGCTAGCCACTCAAGTATGTACCCAGGATCCTGGGTGGGCTGGTACAGCCCCTGCTGCCATTGTGATTGGAGCTAGCTAGATCAAAAGTAGCCTGGATCTGTCTATACCTGCTGCAGTCACACCTCTGATTGTAGTGTAGACACCCACCTCCCCCTCAAGTGTTTGCATCAGAAACAGAAAAATCTCTGCAAGCCAATAGCTTCCCAGGTGTCGTCTGTAACACTTTGGTGGTCCGTAGGGGCCTTGATGGAGGTATGCAGACAGGTCACGTGGTACTGGTTCTTCCTCCTTATTCCCAGCTTCTAAAGTGTATTGATAGGCAGCAAAAATACAGTAATGACTTTCCTACAGGTAGCAGCATTGCTTGCCATTGGGATGTGATAGGATCATTAATGGAAGTGGGGTGGTCCGCAGGAGGCCTGTTTATAGGCAATCTCCCTGAGAAAATGGGAGCTGCTGGAAAAGTTTGAGAAACCTTGAGACACAGTTAGAGGCAGGGGACAAGAGCTCCTTGCTCTATGTGCTAGATATCATGCAATTCACAGTGTGTGAATAGTCAGTTCAGCTGCAGCCTCTCATGCATTTTCCACAGGTTATCCCTGATGGTTGCTCTTGTATTTTAGGGAATGGTCTCTAATGTGTAAGGTCTCGGGCCAGGGACTGTCTGTTTGTTCTGTTTGTATAGCCCCAATCACAACAGAGTCCTGGACTGTGACAGGGTCTCCTAGGGCCTCCACTGGTACCAAGAACAATGTGGTGACCCCATTCCATTGGGCTACATGATCCACTCCAGTGGTTGTTTAGAAACCCTGGGTTAAAATCAAACCACTCTTGGTTTAACCACAAGCCCCAGTGGTTTGGACAAACGGAGTCTTGAGATGGGCACACCAGTTGGGATCTGATTAGACCAGGCTCAGCTTGAGTCTGAAACTTGAAGGGTCTGAACCAAAGGCCGCAGGAGCCTTCCCAGTGACTTCAACGGGTTTTGTCTCAAGACCAAAGTGACCACAAAATGAGCCGTTTTCATGGTTTCAGTAGGTTGGGTGAATGTTTCAAAATGCTGTAATTCTTTTCCTTTGCTGCCTCTGTGCTCCCTCCCTACAGAGGGGATTGGGAGTGACAGCGTCCAACCACCATGATCCTCCAGCCTAAATGCTCGCTCTGGGGAGATTTCAAGTCAAGGTGTACAGATCCGAGAGGTCCCGGTAGCTGGGACAGACCCCCAGGATCCATGGCACTCCTAATAGCAGAGCCATTTGCTATCTGATGGGAAGCTGTTTGGGCTGCTAAAAGTCTTTCTCATTTCCTCACATTTTAGCACACACAGTGATCGCCAGCCATCAAAAGCCAGAGAACAAAGCTGCATGGATGAAAAGCTGAGAGCGTGGGAGAGGGAGTGGGGCTTGTAAAACAAGTGTGCGAGGTATTTTGCTTGAGTGGCCCTGGGTCTGGGCTTCTGAGGCACGGTCTCTGGAAGCAGCAGCGTGTGCTGCTCCCCGGGAGGTGGTGTCGGATCTGCCCCTGTCACTGAAGTGATGGCAAGGAGATTGCAAAAGCCTTCCCAAAGGGACCAATTAGAAATAAAAAACCTCACTTCAGCCATCTCAGCATTGTTTTTGTCACGTCCCCTTTCTCTGTGTTGCTAGAGCATACTATTGTTTTGAATGAAACAGGCAGATCTGGATTCAGCCTCATGCCAGTCGTGGGGGCTTTGGCCAGAATCATTTAGCTGCACCCCTGAATATGGGATCCCAGATCCAAGCGTACCCCACAGAGAGAGAGAGAGAAAGTAAGTGTGTGTGTGTGTGTGTGTGTGTGTGTGTGTGTGTACACATACGTACACGCCTTAGCTAAAGGCCAGTTGCCTTTTAACTCATGCGATAGAGACTCATGCACTAGGCTCCAGGTTCGATTCCGACAACCATGATCTGTTGGCATTACACAAGCATCTTATTTTGCAAAAGCAAAATCCAGCTGAGGCGATTTTGCAAAGCAGAACCTCCCTTGATTTTGTCGGTCTCTAATCTCTGCCTCTGAAAGCCCATCTGGTGCATTTGGGGAATATGTTCTCAGCTGCTGCTTCTCCTACTACCTCTACAAAACATTACAAAAGAATAGAGCTGGGTGATTGCTAAGAGAAACCTGGATTGGTGACTACTGTTGAGACTAATTTGCCAAGCTCAGTGCAGCGTGATCTGTGAGATTGTATTATTAGTTATTCTGCTGCTTTCTAACGAGCCCTGGGCATTGCTGAAACATTCACAAATCGCCAGCGTCTCATGAATGTGAGTGCAAATTATTATTGGTCTGAAAATCCACACTAGGCAGTGTCTCAATTGCCATTTGCCATTTGCTAGTCATCACTCTAATGTAAAAACTTTGTCATCCAATGAGAGGGCAGACTCAATACCATGTGACTTAGGTAACACACCCCAAATAGTGGATCGACGAAGTAAACACTTTGCAAATGTCCAGTAGGCTGGAAATTGTCTGTCCAAACTGGCCAGTGAATGAGTTCTTTTGGTCATGGACTATCTATTACTCAATTTGTTCAGTGCCTAGCACGAAAGGGGCCATATGCCTGTCAGCTCCACTGGAATTCAATTACAACAATAACAGTAATAATCAATTCAAAGACAAATTGGCTTGAGCCACAAACAGAAAGGGGGGGGCTGATGTCACAAGGATTGTTATTCCTGGTGCATAATTGAACCCGGTGTTAATTCCACCCATGACTTGTCCTCTGCATGAAGATGCTATGGGTCACATGATCATCTTCAACCCTCTCTCCTCTCCTGAATCTTACATTCTAAGATCCATCTTTCGCTCTATGCTTAGAAGTCACATATCCCTGAAACTTGTCCCCATAGTTGCCTCTATTCTAATGCCCTGCACCTGTCTGCTGCAGGCATGGAGTTAGTTGCTGGCTTTTGGTTTTTGCAATCAGTCCCTGAATTGTTTCTTGGTCATGGTGTTGCGGTTTGGAAGGCCATCGTTCAGCCCTTTCTTTATTTCTTTCCATTATTCCTTGTTCAATCCTCTATGTCCTTTGTCAGCCCCTACTTCCAGGCTTTCCATGGGGTCTCTGGTCTATTGAGTTCTCGTTGCAACTAGAACCAGACGCGCCAGAGGATCTGAAAGAATTGGTAGTCATGGGCTCAGTTTTGCAGCATCACTTTTGGTTAGCTCAGATGAATATGCAAACTTCTTGGTGTTTTTCTGACTGCAATTGAACTTCTCAAGAGTTCATCCATCGTTTGCCCACTCCAAAAATTCAGTCAATCCCATAGGGGGCTTAGTTCCCATGCTGACTAGTAGCCACCCGCCAGACAATGATGGAACTGAAGATAGGATGGTAACTCATTTCTGAGAGCTCTCTATATCAGAGCACTGAGACAAGATGGTGAAGGACGCAATGATGAGCTCTACTAATCATGTTTGCACTGCATGGGTAATCAAACAGCAGCTAATCTCCCAAAGTCCTGGTCCAGCATCCACTAGGCTCAGAGTAAAAGCTGGGGTGGGATCTCTGGTTTTCCATGGTGCTGGCCCGGGAGCTGGAGAAGATGTCCCAAGGACATTACAGAGGGCAACAGGGCATTCTAGAGAGTGCACAATAGAGCCTCCCTTCTCTTTCCACGTTAAGTTCAAGTGGCTGATCCTCACGTTTAACTCTGCCCTTGTCTACACCACTGCTCTGGTCTCCTCTTACATCGCTAGCAGGGCCAGCTCCAGCTTTTCTGCTGCCCCAAGTGGCGAAGTGGGGGGAAAAAAAAAGATAAAGCCGATCGGCGGTACTTTGGCGGGAGGTAAATTGCACCACTTCATTCCTCGGCAGCAATTCGGCGGTGAGTCCTTCGCTCAAACAGGAAGAGAGGGACTGAGGGACTTGCTGCCAAAGACCCAGACGTGCTGTCCCTCTCCATTGGCCGCCCCAAGCACCTGCTTCCTTTGCTGGTGCCTGGAGCCAGCCCTGATCTCTAGCAGCTCCTGACGGTCTCCTTACTGCTGCTTAAGGGCACCTTCACCCATTTCAGACTTCATGCCTTCTCTCGGGCTACACTATGAGCTCAGAACAGCTTCCCAATGAATAGCCACCAAAGGCCTGATTGGCTTCCCCCTGCAGGCAGTGGGAGTCTTTGCACTGACCTTAATGAGAGCCAGATGGGATTTAAAAAGCTAGCAAAGCCCCATTCAGGCTGCTGCATAAAACAAGACTCCAGCCTGTCTTTGATCTCCTCTGGATTGTGCCAGCTCATGCATCTGGGCTGTGAGCTCTTCAGGGCAGGGGCACTTACCTTTCAGCAGACCTGCCTTCTGCATGGCACCCTGACCCACCTTGGACATGCTCAATACTGCTGTTGCTAAAGGGGGTGTTTTCAGCATGATGCTGCATCAGGACTGAGAATGCCGGTGCTAATCTGGAGCATATAGTGCCCTCCCCTTATGCCAGGCTGTATTTTCTTTGACATCACTGTGCAGAGAGCTGAGCGCAAGTCATTGCTTTCAAGACTTCTCTGCTCTATGTAGGTTTTTATACTCCCCCCACCAACCCCTGGCCTGCATTATCTGCCCACCATTCTGGCTGGCTTGCTTCAGCTTCTCGTTACTGCAGGTGGTTGGGTTTTACAGCCTGGCAGTCCTTGCTGTTACAGGAGGGCTCTCTATCTGTAGAGGGTTCATTAACAGAGCCACAGCAGAGAGTGCTCATGAATATGCAGCGCAGCTGCCGGTTTTTTAGGACCAAAAGCTCTGGTTGCGGCAGACTGCAACTGACTTCTTTTGTGCAGCTCTTACCACTGGACTCTGTTCAGATCCTGGGTTCACTAACACGTGGGAGCTGGAGACAGAATTCCCAGCTCGAGGAGACACCTGATGGATCTCGCACACCAAATATAGATGTGTAGCCATGGCGGCGGGCTGGGCTAGCCGCCCTGCACAGGGCCTAAGGTCTTGGATGGGATAGTACTGGGGGCAGCTAACCACGCACACATACTTCTGTCTGAGCTCGTGTGTGTCGCATTTATATCTGAATAATCCATTGGTCGTAATAACTATTCATTGTTAGTAACTTCACAACAGTCTTTATTAGATACATAGTTAACATCTAGACAGAGCATCTTAACTCTGGTCCATCTCTGTCTACCCTAAATCCACCCACCTCCTCACACGGTCAGTCGTCACACGGTCAGCTCCCACACGCTGGAGAGGCCGATCAGCCTCTTAAAGCCACAGTAAGACCACACTGCTGTGCCTCTTCGAGCTGGAAATGGGCCCTGCTGCTGCAGCGTGTACCTCCCTGGAGTTACACAGGGCTGAATTCAACCCACTGTATTTTCCAGCACCGCCAGTGGCTATGAGGAGCCAGAACCCGAGTGTAATGCATGCAAAGGGGATTCTTCACTGTTACTCCTGCTGGCTCCTTAGCTCCCAGACTCATTAGTGTTGCCAGAAAGGGTCTCTCTAAGTCATGGATGGGACTGCTTGTGAAATCCCTTTGCGCGGCCCATCCTGGAAAGGAACCTATGCTGCCCCATGCTGCCTTTCCCCCAGGGGATGCCTGAACTGGAGAAACCATTCTGTGCTTTTAACACACATAGCAGCACCTGGTGCCACCCTCCAGTCCCTCCCTAGCACAAGCTGGCTGTCCTTTTGGGGCATGCAATTTAGCGCCCTGACAGCAAGTGGAATCCCTTTGATTCAGACAGACGGTGCGGGTTTAATTATTCTAATTTCCTTTGTCTCTTCCACACTGCATCGTTTGCAGGGCAGGGATGAAAAGCCTGCAGTGTGGTAATTGCTATTGCAGACACATCCCGCTAAAACGCAGGGGAGAAACCTTTGCAGAAAATCTCTAGCATTAAATATTCTGCCAAGACTAACGAGACTAGTAACTAGGACAGAGAGAGAACAGCCAGGGCTGGCAGGGCCCAGTGTGCTGCTCTTAAAGCACAGAGAATGCAGCAACAATATTTTTCTGGCCACTGAGGGTGTTAAAACGCATCTTCTGGCTCTGCATTCCACTTCTTAGGATTCATTCCTTTCCCTGTGTAAATCTGCAGCCACCCACCTACCAGCTCTGCATGGATTTAATTCCTTCCCTTTCTCCTCCTAACCC
Source organism: Chelonoidis abingdonii (assembly GCF_003597395.2). NCBI lineage: Eukaryota > Metazoa > Chordata > Testudines > Testudinidae > Chelonoidis > Chelonoidis abingdonii. The sequence continues at coordinate 14,696,709 of NC_133791.1, forward strand.
TGTATGAGCCAGGGGGAGCTCCTCCCAGTCAGCCCCCTTCCTACCTGCATTGAGTTCATTTCCATCTAGCCTGTTCCCACCATAATCCCTGCATGAAACAGAGTGAATGTTTCCCCTTAGCCCAATGGACTGGGGTAGACTCCCACTCCCAGTCCAGCTTTCTCTGTGTCTTTAAATGAAGCTGGGAGCAGCCTGGGCCCTGGAGTTACAGATCTGAGCTGTGGGAGGAGCAATGAGCATGCCCTGACTCCATCTCTGGACACAAAGATAACACATGCTTGTTCTCTTCTCAGTTGCACTGATCCAACCCAATTTTGCTGCAGAATCTGGCCCATTCCACTGAAAATAAACTAGACACCTTGTGGAAACCTCACAGCTCTCATTGACCAGCTCGTCCCCTCCCTCAGCGTTTGATAATCCAGGAGCTACGCCGAGATCTTGGGTTACGGGCGCCCCAGTGCAGCCAGCGTTTGGCTCAGGTCCATTCACAGTCACAGAGAAGGGATGGGCTTGAAACGAAGTCTCCATAGCAGAGCTGGTTGAAATTTGGAATTCCCCTTTTGGGGGAAATTCTGATATTTCAGAATTTTTTTTTCTGTTCCAGTTCCAGGCTCACCAACTCCTCTGGCTTCCAGGGACCCAAGGAGCCTGGAAACCCCAGGACCCCTGGCTGTGTGGAAGCCCCCACATGGGCTGCTGCAGAACCAGAGGGCTGAGAAGCCTGGGGAGCCCCACCAGGAGGGCTGCTGGGGACCTCAAGCTTTTGTTTAGATTTTCTCCGTGGAAAAATCAAAATTTTCTGGCACAACTGAAATTTTCTTGCAGAAAATTTCAATCTTGCCAAAAGTCCATTTTCTGTCAGAAAAGCCTCCTGATGGAAAATTCCCAACCAGTTCCTCTCCACTGCCTTGGCCCAAGGAGAGCAGGAACCCAGAGAGCACAGGAGGGGGACGAAGCTTGGCTGGTTTGTTTTTCTCTCTTCAGAGATCGCAGACTCCGTTTTGCGGTCTCCCACTCCCGCAGCAGAGGTCTTTGGGTTTGGGAAGCCACTGAATTCCATCTCAGCTGGCAGATTCAACTCTCTGACCAGGCTCCTTTAAGGTGTCTCAGATTGGTAATAAAATCACTAGAAACTTGGCCAGATTTGATCAGATCTTAGTAGCAAATGTTGCAGTACTGTTTGCAGGAGGTTAGGCACCAAATAAGGGACTTGCTTTAAAACACCAGAAAGGTAGTCACCCGACAGCCTATAGCAGTACTCAGTCCCATCCCCTCCTACAATTGTTATGCAGAGCCCAGAGCAAAGGACGGTCTGCATGGTAATTACTCCTAGGTTTGTTAAATGGCATTACCAAGTAAGCTAAAGGAACCTGTGTCGGTTTTTGCTAGTTGCAAGGTGCTCACTGTACCCTTTCAAACATGACAGAGCCAGATCTTCAGCTAGCATAAATCAGTGCCACTTCCTTGGCTATGGTAGTGCTACACAGATTTACTCCAGCCAAGAATCTGGCCCCCAGTGGTCCTGTTCCCTCTGGCATTCAGCTTTACAGAGAAACATCTGAAACATTTCTTCATCTGAAACCATGCGGAGACACTGGTTGAGACAAATCTTCTAAAGAAAAGCTGACGTTTTGGAGCAAGCATTAAAATAGATCAGGTTGAAGGCAAATCCACTCACCCCAAGAAGTTGTTCTTATCTCAGGATGTACTACTGTGCATGTGTGCATGTCCGTCTGTCTGTCCCACTGCCCCCTGCTGGATGGAATTAGACTTACTCAACTGTGTGTCATCAGCCCTGTACTGCTACCAGCTGATGGAGCTACTCCTTAAGTTGACATGGTAACGGTTGGTGCTTTTTGAAGCAGAGGATCTGGGTTCTATCACAGCAGTTGCTGTGTAATTCTAAGTGGCCATACTGTGCAGCATAGTAATGAGGGCTTTCCCAACTGATATTTGTTCACATTTTGGCACAAATCTGCCTTTGTATTCATGCCCCTGTTGTGTTCTCTTCCTAACATCCCCCGATTGAGTTTACATGCACGAATGCTCATAGAGATGGATTTTAAACTCTGATACTCCTGGAAAGCAAATTTTTAAATTAGCTTTCCACAAGCATTTGCACCAGGAATGTGATCATAAGAGTTACACAAACCCATTTGGGGCCCAGACACAGTGAGTGCTCTGTGTCCTCTGCGGCCATGCACTAGGAATGAGTTAGATTGGGCCCAGTGGGCCACACAAGCAGTGCTCCGTGACAGTGTCTCTGGCCACTCCCCACTGAACAGCAGCGCTCAAATTCTAAATATTAAAACAAAGAATTCCAATAAACTGGATTGATTTGAAAACAAATGTGTTTTGGGGAAACCCATCAAACCAGTTATTTGTTACCTATTATTTGTTCAGCTCCAGTGACAAGCTAGACGTCCTAGATTCATTACACTCTGTTTGCTAATTACCAAAGCTCCATTGGCTTCCTCCCTCCTAGCCCAGTCTTCCCTCCCCCACATGCTCCAGTCTTTATTTATTAAGCACACAGCTGGTGTGCTTAATAAATACATTAATAAATAAGGACATAAATCGTGAAATGATGGAGTGTGCCCCTGGAGTGAGGTCATTAACCAGCTGATTCCATTTCGTCCCAGCCGCTTCCCAAGCGAGACAGGCTGTGGGGTTCTTAACTGAAGATTACAACTTCTCCACAGGAAGGAGCAGCCCAGGGAGTTGAGCTGGGGATGGGGAAACTGTCATTAAAATGACTCTGCCATCAGTGCAAAGAAGGTACTGAGAAAAATATTGACCTGCTGCATTTCGAGGGGGCGGGGGAAGAAGAAACGAGCCTTCAGCTTGAGCGTGCTGCAGTCAGCATGAAAATCCCTCTGTAAGGAAGATAACGGGTAACATTTTCAAAAGCACCTAAATGACTATGCGACAGTGGACCAGCCTAAAGGGGGTTTCCAGGCAATGCAGTGAAGCCTTCTCTCTGAGAGGCAGAAGCTAGGGCAACAGAAGAATCCCTCCACTGACCTAGCTGCATCTACAAGGGTTAGATCAACCGGACTACAGCACTCTGAGTGCCAAATTTTTCTCATCCCTGAGCAAGGTAGCTAGGTTGATCTCATTCTGAAGTGTGGACCAGGCCTAAGTCCCATTTACAAAGTGACTTAGGGCCAGATCCTCAAAGCTATTTAGGCATCTCTAGAAGGGATTTAAAAAAGAACCTAAGCATCTTTGGCAAATCCCACTCAGTGCCTATCTGCCTCTTTAGGCACCTAAATACCTTTGAAAATCTCCCTCTCAGGAGCCTAAGGCCTGGTCCACACTTAAAATTTAGCTTGACATAGCTCAGGGGTGTGAAAAATCCACACCCATAACATCGTAGTTAAGCCAACCTAACCCCCAGCTTAGATGCAGCTGAGTTGCCAGAAGGAATTCTTCCATTGACCTAGCTACTGTGTTTTAACTATGTTGATGGAAAAACCCCTTCCATCAACTCTGCCGTGCTATTGCTGCAGGGCTGTAGCTGTGAGCTGTAGCATCTGTAGCGTAGACGTGGCCGTAATCTCATTGAGAGGCCCCCTAAGAGCCTAAATCACTGCTGAAAATGGGATTTGGGCAGGGCCAGGTTTGTACATTTAGGCACCTGGTGAGATTTTTCAAGTCTAAATGCCTCTGAGAATCTGGCTCTGAAGTCACTTAAGGGTATGTCTACACAGTATTTTGGAGCCTGCAGCAGTGAACCTCCCAGCCCGGGTCGACAGCAGGGCCTGCGCTAGCTCCCTAAAAGTAGCCGTGTGGCCAGTGCTTTGAAGCTGTGGCTCTGGCTGGAGCTCGGGGTCTACAGCCTAAGGGATGGGTCTGCATCGGAGTCTGCAGGCCAAACAACCTTGCGTGGGAGCATTTGGTGATGACTGTGGCCCTGAAGCAGACTGCAAGCTAGAGGTGCAAGACTCCATTGCCATCCAATCCCCTATTACAGCGGTCACAGCCTGCCCCCAGGATTCCCTCCTTCCCTCTGTCCTAAATCTGCAGTTCCCTGCTCAGAGAAATCAGGGTTGGTTTGTTTTGCTTCAGTCTCAGTTGTTTGTTGGCCTCCAAATAAATTACACAGCATAAGAATCCGGAAAACAAGTCTGAACCTTCTCGTCTCTGATGGCTGATCCTGCGTGGTGCTCAGAGCCCTCCTTTCTCACTGACTTCAATGGGATTCCCCCACCCTGTGCAAAGAATGTCTCTCTCTTTCTGTGCAGACAATAGATGGTAATATTTATTTACACCACTTGAAGGGGATTATTTATTAAGATACTCCTGACAACTGGATCCAAACTAATTTCTCTTAATAAAGGCACTTGTGGTCTCCATGGCAACTGAACTGTAGTTTCCCTGTTAATGTGATTTCTCATCTGAAAACAAATTAACCACCCCCAAATCCCCTCCGGCATGGGGTGAATAGAGATGGAGCAAGCCCCTCGCACACAGCTGTCAGTACTGGGCTAACAGCATCACTGCCTCCAAAAAGGCCACAAAGCAGGAGGGGTTGGGGCCACAGCCTCCAGGATGCTCACTGGGCTGACATGGAGACCCTGCAGCTCTCTGCCCAACCAGGGAATGCTCCTCCCTTGATTTCACCATGCCTTCCAGTCTTCTTTGCAGCCCCAAGCCAACTGGAGCTGCCTGGATCCCTCCTAGAACCAGCACAGGGGCTGGACTGGGCTGGGTTGGAGTCTGATGAGTTACTTGGTTATTAGGCATAAAGGTCAGGTATTAAATCAGCAGGTGGAGCAAAGTGCTGCCTAGTGGTTAGAGCAGCAGATCCAACTCCCCTCTCCCCCAACACCCCACCCCTTCAACACAGGCTGTATTAAACGCACAGCAGGAACATGCCCTCAGGCTGACACCATCTCTGCTGAGTTTCTGAAGGATTAATGGGATCCCAGGAGCCCTGCTGGGTGGCTTCATGTAACAGGGCAGCCTGCCCCTTTAAAGGCCAGGAGGCTTGGGCCAGCCAGCCCTGTTCAGTTAGCCCTATCACCGCTAGAATTTGCTGCCTCAGCCTGAGGAGGCGGGAGGAGTGGGGGCAGATGCCAGTTTGGTGAACAACACCAGGGCCTCAGATAAAGGCTTGAGGGAGTACAGTCAGGAGAAGCAGCTGTGGTTGAGGCTGAGGAAAGCAGGATCTAGGCCTGGTCTAGCTGCAGTGGGAGGCCCTGAGGTGAGGGCTGCAGTTGGTGGGAGCTTGGAAGAAGTCACCTATGGAGGCAGCAGCGAGGGGTCTGGCAGAGCAGAGCAGACTATAGTTGCTTGTTATAGGGTCCCTGGACTGGAACCCTGTGTAGTGGAAACACCTGGGTTCCCTGACCAGCCACTGGGAAGCTGGTACAAAGCCCCCAATGAGGGGTTAAGGACACTTGAAAGCCCTGAGAGGAAGCATGTAAGGACCAGGGTCAGAAGTCTGGATATCAGGATTGGCCTTTTGTTACCTCAGCAGGGGATAGAGGTTGACCAGCAACCTGGCTAGACAGCTGGGCTATGGACCATGCAGGCCACAGCAGAAACAGATCATCAGAGGTGCTAGAGTGGGAGATCCCCAGCTGGGCTGTATCCTGGAGTGAGGGGCTGCTCTGGTGGTAAGTACCCTCCCCCTCCATTACACAGCCCCTTGGCAAGACAAGGACCTCCACCTTGTTCAGAACATGGCCTCCCTCCACCGGTCCTGCGCTGCCCAGGACCTCTGCCCACATCAAAACCCAACCCCACCATCACAGCCTACAGGTGCTGCGATACACCAATATTACAGTGCCCTCCATGTGTTTTTTCTGTGGGGAACCTGCAAGGACATCCTCCCCCTTAGTTCACTGGTTGCTGCTCTTTGTAAGTGAGAAGGCACAAAGCAGCCACCAGGAGCTACCCTACTCAAGTACTATAAAAGCCTCTCAGGTCAACTGATAGAGGAGATCTGGGTCAGTCGCACTTCAGAGGTTCCTGGATAAAAGCAGGAAGGGTGGAGTGGGATTTGTCCAGGGAGAGCTAGGCAATGGAATGGGGGGACTGGTCTGGCTGGTGCTAGAAAGGCGGTGTTCTTGTTCCAATGGCAAAGGCCCCAGTTTCTCATTTCCCTGTGGTCCTTGCGTGCCAGCTGGGCATATGTCGGCTGGATGGATCCTATGGCCAGGTGCATAGCCCACTCTACCAGCTCTGTGCTGCCTCTGTAGTACCTCCCCCCCACGCACACACACTGAGTGACTTGTGGGGCTGGATGGAGCCCAGGTGTGTGGCTGAAGGGGGATGGGAGCAGATTGGGGCAGGTCTGCCCCCTGATGATCCTGCACCCCGGTAGAACCGCAGAGGGCTCAATGAAGCAGATAAGCTAGGACAGCTCTCTAAGCAGCTATATGCCGCACCAGCCCTGGCAAGCCCTGAAGAGCAGAGGGACACACTGCATCCCTATGTCCCTGCCTGCACTGGGGGCTGTGCCAGTGCAGGGGTGAACCTGCCCAGGTGTCTCTGTTGTACCAGTGCAGCCCCCATTGACATCAGTGGGGTTGCTGAGAGCAGAGTGTGGTCCCCACACAGCGAGGTCTCCTGCCCTCACACAGGGCTAAAAGCCAGTGGTGAGTGGCAGCCTCCAGGGGAGGTTTGCAGTCAGCCCACTTCACCCGCCCTTTGTGTGTGCAGATTCTCTGGTTCCTGACACAGAACTGGCCAGGCTCTCCAGGTCTGAAATCATTCCCAGTCCAGGGAGGAAGAACAATCACCAAAAGGAACAGAAGGAAAGTTCCTTGTTGGGCTGGGCATGTGGGTGTGGCTCAATGCATGGCTAAGCCCCAGGAATCTGGCTGCTTCTCCAGCTCCATCTGCAGACTGTAGTCTGAAAGCGTGACCATGCTCCCCCCTGGGCTGGCTTGTCCTGAAGACACTCAGGGTTTGGTACGTTCTTAACAGACAGGACCGGTTCTAATGTTATCCAGATTGATTGTCCCATCCCTGCCCCAAAGCGCCTCTATCCCCACAGTGATGTATAAGCAGATCACTCCAGCAGCAACCACCAGAGAGCAAAGCAAGGTAAAGCCACATGAGAGAGGCATGTCTGTCTGTACTGATAAGCACACCCCTACATAAACACACAGCTGCCTCTTGGCAACCAGTTATTGGGAACTGCTTTTTACACCTGCTGCTAGGTCGCACTCTTGACCCTGACCCAATTAACTGCAGCTGGCCTGTGCGCCCCTTCCCCTCAGACAGCCAATGCCCCCTGCTGCCAGCGCACATTTGGGCTGTACCTGCTCACCTCTCCCCTCTATCTCCAGGGCTTCATGTACCTTCCCTGCTGCCCCTGAGCCAGCTCCCCTCCCCAGCCCAAGTCCTCTGCCCCTGCAGCCAGTCTCACACCCTGCCTGCTGCCTTCCCGTGGACTTTCTCCCTCTGCTCCTCGGTCCCAGGGCTTTCCAGCCTTCCCTCGAACCCGCCCTCTTCCCAGTTCTCATCTGCTCCAGCCTCAGCTCTTTCAGTGCTCTCTGAGCTCACCGCTAGCTGCCCATTAGCAGGTTTCCATCACTCATCTCCAGGCCTAGTTCCTATGGCTCCTTCTCTGCAGCCTCAGAGCACCCTCTCCATCCCACTCAGCACCCTGTCTACCCCTGCCACCTTCCCTGCCACTTCTCGCGCTCCTGTCTCTGCCCCGCAAGCCCCTGGCAGCAAGTGTTCACTCTGGTCTGTTTCGTAGGGATGGTGGCGGTAGCTTATCCCTGTTTAGCTGGGGTGAAGGAAAACTCACTCAGAGCTGACCTTTGCTGGGAGCAAAGGCCAATGTGGGGTGTGTAAAATGGAAGAGAAGATCATAGCTTCATTCTGGTCCCAGCTGAGGATCTAGTCCCACTTACTTTCAGCGTCCCGTTGCAGAGCTGATTTTTGCAGCCTGTCAGAGCCAGAGTTTGGATGAGATGACATGCACTACTGGTTACATTGCTGTTGCTTGTTGCATCCTACTTTTTGGTTCATGGCCCTGGGCATGACAAGAATGGAGGGAGAAGCCAGGTCCCTCACCTGTCCAATTGTTCTCAGAAAGGCAAAAAGATGTGGAGCTCCCTGGGCCATGTGGCAAACTGCCTCAGGGCAGGAGCACTGGTGAGAATTTGGGTAGAAATCTGGTGTCAGCTGAACTCAGGGATTTTACATTGGAGGCTTGGATTTGGAACCAGGTTTGAATCCTCTTGATAATGCTGCTCTCGCGGTCAGCACTGAACATTCTCCCAGGAAATGGGCAGCTCAGAAAACACCAGGTTTAGCTCTTGTCCCAGCCAGCCCCAGACTGGCACACATCAAGGGTCCGGGGGGGGAGGAGAGCAGCCCCTCCTTGCTGAGAAGACACTCATTATATCAGTGGCTTTCGAGGGCCACTTGTAAAAAAAAAAAAAAAAAAAATGCCGCTTTCCCGGTGGCTCTTGTCACCCTAGAGACAAACAATTTATGATTAGCCCTGGCTGATGACTGCTGCGGTTTAGACTAGCAGCAGAGCACCCCCTGGTGACTCGTTTAGGGGTCAGCTCCTCTCACACAGCCTCAGCCGCAGCCGTTTTCCTAGCAGCTCTGTGCTGATCATAGCGATGATCGGGCTAGAGCCTGGCCTGCGGCATGGGCCCATCACTGGCTGTTATCCCCTTGGTGCACCTGTGGCATGGGCCAGTTGTTGGGTCATGGCTCCTCGAGGGGCGGGAGGAAATCAGCAGTAGAATTCAGACGGACACTAAACAAAGTCATTCCTTAAAAGGGATCATCCCTCCCTGCTCCAGCCCCTCCCAGCTGGTGCTGCTGCCAGGGGTAGTGCTGAGACCATGCCCCTCTCATTTCCATGAGACAGGCTCAAGGAGAAGGTGTCTCCCAAGCTCCCAGTGGAAGTTCTCCCATCACAAGGGGCTGTTAAGAGTGGAGTGGCGCAAGAGGTGCACTGCAGGGGGCTGACGCCTCCTGAGATGAAGGAGGCCATGTTATCTGGGTGGGACAGGGCATTACCGAGAATGTATCTGAGTTGTGTTGCAACTGGGGGTGTCAAAAATCAGATGAGGTTCATAATGCCTGACAGGTGCTGCAGATGTGAAAATCCCAATGCCACATGGCAATACTCAGCCCGATTCTCCTCTCAGCAGCACTGGTGTAAACCAGCGGTGATGGCACTGAAGTTTGTGGCATTATGCCAGGATAACCTGGTGCGAGTGAGAGGGGGAATCAGGCCCCCTGACTGGCTTGGTGAAAGCCCCTGGAAAATAAGTCAGAATACTCCATTTCTACCTAGTGATTGGAGTTTTCAAAGCATTTTGCAAACATTAACAGGCACCATGGAGATGGGTGGTTTATAAATACCTATAATAATTGCCAGGCTAAGAAAAGCAGGAAGGTGTAGGCTGAAGACAGATCTCCAGCATGCTTCAAAAACTGACAGCTAAAACTGGGGCAAAATTTTGTTGGGTAATTCTAGGAGTTGTGGTGCTGGAGCTGGCAATGGGTGAATCTCTAAAAGCTTGAATCTGCTCCCCAATGTTCAGGGGCTGACCCCTGCTGCAGTTAGAACTCCAGTCCTTTGCGGCTTGCAAACTAAACCAGTGGGTGCTCAGCACCTCTGCAAATGAGCTCATCATTTTTCATTGGGTGACTGTGGATTTAGGAGCTTAACGATAGGTCCTTAGGTCAGGAAAGGTTGGCCTCGATTGATAATGCTTGGGATGAAAGGTCCTATGCTCTGGTATTAGTTCATAGAGTCAGGAAGTGAGGAGCAAGAGGCCGGGGCAGGGGGAGCTACGGCTTCCCCTCCCTGACCTGCTGTAAACCCACTTAGTGGAGTCTCTGAAATGGTGCTTCCAGCCATTAGCAGGGAGCAGCAGGAGATGCTAGAGGAGGAGAGAGATCCATTTATGCCTGGTGCAGGAAGGCCAAGGTGAACCTGAACTTTTAAAGGAGACTGGAGCATTGCAAACTACAAGTGAAACCATCAAAACTATTGGGCTCCAAGCTCAGAGAGGTGAAAAGGCAGCCTCAGAACAGGCGGCTCTGAAGCTAACTGCAAGTCTTGGCAAATGACAGCTGGACTAAGTGAACAGCTAAGCACGCCTGGTGTTAAGCAGAATCCAGAATTACCCAGCTCCACGTTCCAGTCTCTTCTGAAACGCTTCAGTCGCAGGCCTCCTCTGATCCAACCCTGAAGGTGATCCATATTTATTGGGTCCCATTGGCTCTGATTTCAGCAGGCTACAGATCCCCTAGCAAAGCACCTGGACCTCAGTTCAGCAACACGCTTAGGCAAGTGTTAAATTTTTAAGCTTGTGCTCAAGTCCCATTGATATTAAGTTAAGCCACATGCTTGAAGGCTTTGGTGAGCGGCAGCCAGGGAGCTCAAGGGGGACCTTCCATTCTCACACCACGATCACATCCCTTTTCAGAGCAGGAGGGAGAGGGGCTAGGGGTTGCAGCCCTCCTCTGAGCGTGAATCCCTTACAGGGGGCTGACTGTGCATGCACTGAGCCCCTCTCTACTGCTACAAATCACTTTTATCTATTCTGTTCATTCCCTCTGGGGCACCTAGCATTGGCCACTGTCAGAAGACAGGACACTGGGCTAGGTGGACCTTTGGTCTGACCCAGGAGGGCCATTCTTATGTTCTTACAAAGTGAGCCTGGCTGGCAGTGGGGAAGTGCTGACCTAATGCAGGCAAAATCTGGTTTCACTTTTCAGTGTGGGTTGTGTTGAAAGAAGTGACAAGGTTCATTTCCTTGGAAAATCCATTTTTCATTCAACCCTGCCCCCTTTTCATTGATAACCGTACAAGCAGCTCTACAGAAGAGGCTCTGGGGACAGGATGGCATTCCGTAGAACTAGGGGGGCAAGCACTGCAAAAGAAAGCACTCAGGAGGGCGCTGGGCGATTCAAGCAAACCTTGATTTACTGGGATAACCATGCTTCTGTAACAGAGAATGCAACCGCCACGAGGAACCAGCTGACAGACCTTCGTTGTCTCACCCAGAGACATTTCGAACACTGCAGAATGACAGACCCCAATCAATGAGATTACACCAGTGACAAACGAACTGCAACGTGAACAACAGGCCGGAAGCAGAAACACTGCATCCCCTCTCCTGCCCTCCCCCTCCCTGCCACTCCCAACATGAAAATCAAAGCTCACTGAACGAGGTGATGTTGCTATATATCAGGAAAGTGAGCGCAAGGCAACAAGTCTTCAATGAGCGGGACAATGTCACAGGCACCACAGTCACTTTGTATGCTAGAGCGTGAGGTCACGTCCATAGGCACTTGAGGATCCCGAGGACAATCACCAGCCATGTCACTCGAACCACAGCAGACTGCATAAAGCCATCCGGTTAATTTGACAGCTAAATTACATTATACACTTCACCAGCAGCAATACAGCTATAGAGAACTCGGACTTGAGCATGGGTGTGGGGTCAATGCACCCCTGGCAACAGGGACTGAATCCAAGATCAGATGACAACAAGGTGGTTGGAGAACTACCACCTTGTCTTACAGTATGTGAGGCAGTATTTGCTAGTGTTTAGAGCAGAGGGGCTAGGAGTCAGGACTCCCAGGTTCTATTCCTGGCTCTGCCACAGGCTTTTCAGGTGACCATAGGCAAGTCACTTAACCTCCGTGCCTCAGTTTCTCCACCTGTAAAATGGAGATCATCATCCTTACCCCTCTTGCAAGGGACTGTGAGGCTGATATAGTGTTTGTAAAAGGCTCTGGTGCCCTTGGCATTGCCTAAATGTGAAGTATTTCAGCATAGTCATGGGTTTTTACACTGGATAAAAGGATTTTGTACTTCCCATGTTGCAATCAGCCAGCCAGCTGTACGCCAGGGGTCAGGTAAAAGATTCAGGGAAAGCACTAATCATCCTGCTAACCCCGTCATCCAGAGACAGTCCATCCAGGAGGATGTTCCACTGCTGAACAGATGTCAGGGTAGAGGGAGCTGGCTTTTCTACAGAGCTGGGCCTTGGCGCTGCAGGGGAGACATGACGTATGCTGCTCTAAGGTTCTGAGCCGCAGAGCAGCCCAGACTCTAAGGATGACCGTTATGCCTTTAATACTTTACCTTGCTATTAAGGGCCAAATAGAGAGCAGTATCTTGGCGATTGTGAAATGAGGTCACCCTCTGGTGGCCAGCCCAGGCAACCTACATCAAAACCTGGAGGCTATGCTATGGGACTTCATGGCAGCAGTTGGTGAGGGATGAAGTGGTGCAGGGTTTAAATATTCACCTGAGCGTCCAGGAGACGTGCTATCCTGAACATACCCAACATGTACAATCAACAGCTAGGGCCTCGGCATAGGCTGTCCATGCTAAAGCTGCTCTGTTGGTACCTTGGTATGAAGGTTTGATACCAAAATTAGACCTTAGACGGCTGAATTGTGAGTCTTTTGCCTCAAGAAGCCTGTAAAGGGGGAACATTCAAATGTTTGCAGGTCGTTTCAAGTCACCAGAACTGAGCTTTAAAGCTGTAGGAAGTTGCTCAAGGGCAGTGGTTCAAATCTCCACCGATTCAGTATTTTTTTTCAGAGAACTGATTGGAACCAGCTTGGTTAACTGTTGATCAGTGAAGCTGAGGTCTGGGTCAAGTCCAGTGGTAAAGCTGATTCAAGGCGTTGCTAACATCTTTGCAGTGACAGCCCAGAAGTGTGTGTGGTGGGGGGCGCGTGGGTGAGTGGGGGGTTGGAAAAAAGGCAAGAGAGATAGGAGTTGCGGGTAGGTTTTTTAAAAAAAAAAACCAACGAATTACCCCCAAATAATATCTTATCTGAGCGTTGAATTCAAGGTCCTTTTCCCTTGGGGTTAATGACATCTGAATGACGGCATAGGCATTGAAAACTGCTGAGCTGGCAGTTCAAGACGGCCAGCATCTCTGAGAACTGAGCAGAGCAGTGGGAGTGCCTGCTGTTAGATTCTCAGGGCTGCCGATAAACAGCAAGTTATGTGGGGCCAAAAGTCGCAGGCATGATGCATTGCTTCCCCGAACTGCTGCGGGGCAAAGCCAAGACACACTCACCACGCTTGTCAAGGCTGTTCCTATGTTACCATATGCTGTTGCTGTTACATAACATGCTACAGAAGGTGCATGTTTCACTGTTTTGTTCTGAACAGGTCACAATTCTTCCTATGCTGTAGCAAATACACCCTATGTAATAGGATACATCAGCCATGTTACTAGCTGCCTTTGGCAAGGCTTACATTCTCTTTCGAGATTCTGAATGCTGCATTCCAGGCCGTATCTTTGCATCAAGAGGATTCTGGTGATTGGCGAGGTTATGCCTCCAAGGTCTGTATGCTCTGTGGAGTTCTTCAGCTGTGTAAAATGAGCAATTAGAATGTGACTCGTGTATTAAGTACCTGCTAAGTCTCTAACTGCAAAACTGTTTTAAATGATCTTGAGAAGCTCATAACCTGGAATTATCTAAAGTGACCTGAGTGTATAGAAATAAGCTTCTATCAGCTACTGCAGCATTGTGGACAGAGCTGTCATGACACTACCCCATGACCTGTGCATCAGGTCTATGCGTCTCCTAAGTGCACACCTCACGCCTTTGCATTTCACATGTGCACAACTTGTGTGGCTGTACCCCTCTGCGCCTCTAGTCTGGTCCTCACTTACCCACTAACTTCATTAGGTCTGCTGAGAGAGCCAGGTTCTCTCCTGTGGGACAAAGGAGACAACGCAGGATGTTTTGCATTGATTTATGCTACTGGTATTTACAAAGCGGAGCCTTGGGGCTGGCCAAGGAGAATAGGGGCATGAGGTGAGAGGACAGGACAGTGCAAAACCACTTCACAAACAGGTCAGGTCACGCCACCTACCAAAAGATACTCAGACTCACATCACATGGCCTGGAGCCGGGCCCTTGCCACATGGTTAAGGAACAGGCTAATAGCTACACATACAGCTAAACTTCAGTTCCCTGTCTTCCATGATATGGTACTTGAGACAAGAGGAGCAGCTGACCTGCCTGGAAGGGAATGTGACACTGCCACTTGATGAAGAGGTAACATCACCCAATGACACAGGGATGGCTGCTGCAACACTTGGGCTGGTGGTGCCCCTCAGATCATCCAGGGGATTCCAGCAGGTTCAGAGACTCGTTTGACACCTAACCAGGAAAGACCCTGGAGAGGTTTGGAACACACTCCCACCGCCTGATTGGACAAGACATCATTGTCCTGGATTGATAGCAACAGGGATGGGGAGTTTCCTGTAGCCTGCTCTAGTGACAAAAGCAATTCTGACCCCCTGCAAGCTTCTCACAAGAGCTGCTCAGAAACTGGCAGCTTTCTTGCAGGGGCGGCAGCTTGCCTGCAGAGGGTCCGCTGGTCCCGCGGCTTCGGCGGACTGCACCACCAAAGGCAGCCTGCCTGCCGCCCTCGCGGCGACCAGCAGAGCACCCCCAGTGGCTTGCCACCCCAAGCACGTGCTTGGTGTGCTGGTTCCTGGAGCCGCCCCTCCTTTCTTGCAGCCAATGCCCACTGAGTATGTCTGGGTTGAAAAATGTCTATTTTCCATGGGAAATTTCCAAATGAAAGGTTTGGTTTCAAAAGGAAGGGTGGGGAAAGCCCTACTTTGCGCTTTCTAATTATTTCCAGCTGCAAAACAAACCCAAACAAATTGTGAAAAGTGGGTTCTCCCTCGTTTTCTCACATTCTTTTCACCTCTCCTGCCTTCTTCCAAAGGGAAAAAGGGGGAGGGGTAAATATGGGAGAGAAGGGGGGAGGGGCAGAAAAACCAAAAACTGAAAAGGGAAATTGGTCAGTTTCCTGGGACCAAAAAAGAAACAACAAAAATTTGAAGCTGAAATGAAATAAATTATTTTTAGAATTTTCCTGTCACGAAAAAAAAACAAATCACCCAAATTCATTGAAATCAAAATGTCAACTTCAACTAAACCAGGTTTTCCAATGGAAAATGTTTGGGTCGACAAACTTTGACCAGTTCCATTCCTCACCCATCAACCTCAAATCTTTAGCTTTCTTTCATCCAAGACCTCCAAGTCTCTGTAGCCAGGAAGCAGCTAAAGACTATGGGCCAGATATAGAGAAGCAGGTGCTTATATTCTATTGACTTCAGTGGGACCTAAACACATGCTTAAGCGTTGTCTTGAATAAGGATGTTTTCCTGAATGTCAGCCTAAAATTTGAATGCAGGAGACGCCCTGATATTAGGGCATCACCCACTTCCCTGCATGTCAATTAGGATGCGCTCACCATCTGTCCCCACCGATGAGACAGCCACACTTGTTTGCACATTGATTAGGACAAGCAAGTTGCGCTGATTGGTTTGTCATGGAAGGGTCACATTCTGTCCTTGGATACGTGTGTCCAAACGCTCATTGATTTCAGTGAGTCCTATTGCTGAGCCCATGGGCAGAATCTGGTCTTTAATTTTCAATCTATTCTGCACTAAGGAGGTTGTAATGTATTTCATTTAATTAATATGCTTCTGACAATTGTCAGCCAAAGTGGGTTACTGGCATTAGCAGGAGTTAATGGGACTGGTTCTGGTGACGCTGTTGAGAGCTGGAGTCTCTGGCTTAAAGTTGCCTTCCACTATGAATAACTGATTCAGAACGGTTCCTGCTGAGTAATTAGAGTCAAAAAAGGGTCTGTCAATTCAATTTGCTATCAGCTGTCACTTTGTATTAAGAAGCATGGTGCCAGGTATCCACAGATGCTGCCTGTCATATGCCGTGCTGGGGTATGGCAGTCAAGTCAAAACACAGCACTGCAAGAATGGAAACAAATTCAGCAGCGAGGCTAGAGGAAGGATGATGGAATCCAAGCTGTTCAAAAGATGCAGTCAAGAGACAGATGCTGGGCAGCGCTTAGCTTTGCCCACACACTCAAGAGGGGAGATAGGATGAAAGGTCATGCAACACGTCTGCAGTAGGCACAAGAATGTGGCACTCAGTCTGCATGGGAAGGGTGGAGGAGGAAAGGTGGCCAGTCCAATGGCAAAAGAGCTCCACCAAACCCCTGACTCACAAGCATGGCTAGCAGAAGCTCTCAACAGAGCAGCAGACTGTTTTGCATGAGGGTCAGAAAATCTAAGTGTAAGAACACAAGCTTCAAAGCCACTGGGCAAAGTGGCACAGGCTTGAAGACGTGGATACAATGCAGGCCTAGACCTTCTTAGTCAGATTAAATGTAATATCAGTCTAATCACTGATACAGCCTCTCCCAGGAGGCTGCCCTTCTAGCGGGAATGTACTCAATGCACCGATGGGGCTGAAAAGCTTTCACTGCTCTTATCCAAGGTGCATTCTACTAGTTCTGCTCCACTGGGCCTGAAAGTGCCTGGGGAACAGATTTGCTTTAATCCACCTCCTGCATTCCTCCGGCTGCTTGCTGGCTGTGCAGTCTGGCCCCAGCCTGCCTTAACTCTGCATGCAAAAGATTCTAGGGCACATTGTCAGCTGTGAACCAACCTGTAAGTCTGTCCTGGAACCAAGGCCAGGCTTTCCAAAGAAGCCTAAGGGAGTTATGCACCCAGGTGGGATTACAGTAGGATTTGGGTATTTATATCCTGTAGGCTCCTTTGAAAATCCCAGTCCAACTCCACAGCTGTAGAGGAGTGATCTGGGAGGACCTGGCAATTCACTCCATTGTTTTCCCCATCCCCAGAGTTGCTGTTCCATCTTAAGCTGCTTGGCTGCAGTCTGGATCTCCAGTAACCTTGACCCATGAGTCAGAGCGGCTGCTCGAACACAAATCCCTGAGACAAGAGGCACATGTTAATCTTCACAATAACGCAGTCTAGATGGAGACTGGGGGACGATGAATCACTGCTGGAAATGCTCTGGGTGAAAAAATGAACGTAGGATTGATGGTGACTGGGTGAAAAGGGAAGGGCTTGGCTGGATGGTGAACTGTGAAGGATGAGATGGTTGAATGAAGATTTGGGATTCTCTTTCTGGGACTGGTGCTGGGGATCAGATGAAGCCCAGCCTGAAGGGAAGGTGCCTAGTACCTCATGTAACTGGAGATGCTATTCCTATTCACAGAAATGAATAATCCTTTCATTTAGATATTGACCTTAATAACATCCTGCTGCAGAGAGTGCTACAGGTGAATCATACCCTGTTTAAACAACAACAAGAATAATAATTGTTTAGTGCTGGGATTTGAATGACCTTGGTTGTTTTCTGGCCTGCAGAAAGGCTTGTCTAATAAAGGTGCCTGGCATGGCACGGTAGTGGTGGAGCTCGTCATTAGACTGTGTTTCTTTAAGGACCAGTCCCTGTACCCCAGAGGCTTTCTCAGCTGACTGCCTGACCCCCCTTTCGCATTCCCCCTTCCTACACGTTGTTGGGGTTGTAGCACAACAAGTTGAACTCAAGATTCTCGTCCCAGTGCCTGAGCAAAACAAACAGCTGGCGGGCTGCGGCCTTGACGGTCCCCAGGCTCCGGCCCTCTGGGAACTCCTGCTGGCTCAGCCACATGCTGGCCTTGGCAGCCACCAGCTCCCACTCGATGAAGTAAGAGGCTGAGCTGTGCTCCAGCCAGGCCAGGGCGACTGCTGTGGCCCAGAGCATCCCCTCTGGCTCAGCCCACTGGTGCAGCTCGATGTCAAAGAGCAGAGACTGCAGCTCGGAGCTGTCGGACTCCGAGCCTCTGCCGCTGTCGCTCTG
Organism: Chelonoidis abingdonii; assembly: GCF_003597395.2. Lineage (NCBI taxonomy): Eukaryota > Metazoa > Chordata > Testudines > Testudinidae > Chelonoidis > Chelonoidis abingdonii. Next base: position 14,714,382 of record NC_133791.1, read on the forward strand.
CAGCTCCCGAGGGGACTGGGTGCTCTCAGGGGAGGAGAAGCGGCGGATGGTGATGGCAGGGGGTGAGAGTTCATTCTCAGCTTTCAGGGCCTTTGACAGGCTTTCCACTGCGCTGCCAGAGAAGTGGCGAGGCCGGCCTGTGTCTCCCGTAGCCTCGCCATAGCCGTTCAGCACTGCACCAGGAGTGAAGTCGCTGTCTGAGGAGCTCTCTCTAGGAATGTTGTTCAGTGCCAGCAGCTGCCGGCTGCATCCAGGGCTCTTGGGTTCCCAAGGTGGGCCTGACTTCTTAGCGTTGTAGGAGCTGGCGGAGGGGCTAAGAGCCATCCGGTGACAGGTGAATGGAGATGTCCACTTCAGCTTCTCCATGGGAATGCTGATTGCGTGGCAGAACGCCGAGTTCAGCAGGAAGGCACCACAGGCCAACTGCAGAGACACCTGTGGAGAGGTATAGCAACACTTCCTTAGGGAGGCGCTGAGGTAAGGCCCTGGGGAAGAATGCGTTCTGTGTGCACAGCCAGGGCTTTGGAGCAACTTACCCACCAAGAATCCACCCATGGGCACCCAGGGCTCCAGATTGACAGGAGAGGCACCACCTGGGCCCTCGTGCCCCAAAGTAGGGGGGTTCCCTCCACAGTTCTGGGTCCAAAAGGTTTCTGGGGGAAGAGGTGGCCCCCGCTGGGCCATATTTTACCCCTTTTCCCCCAATGCAGTGGTCTCTGCTTTGGCCTCTTCTCCCTCTACCAGTTTGGGAAGTTTTCCAGCCCAACTGTGGGATTTGGGGATGGGAGATGGGTGTCAGCTTGAGTTCTGATCAGCAAACACGTGTGTGTGTGTGGTGATATGCCAGAAGAGCCCCCGCCACCTCCCATCATCCCACTACATGAGCCTGAGGTCTGGTTTGGTTACTTACCAGGGGTAGGTAGTCAATGTTTTCATTGCTGCTCTCGGAGCTGGGTTCATTCACCCGACTTGGGGATTTACTCATGAAACCTTTGGCTGCTCGAGTCAGCAGTCTCGTTTTATGAAGGGTCAATCTGCGTCAGGACAGACATAACAAAGGAGGCATTTACCAGACCCATTGCCTCCCTCTAACCAATCACCTCTCAGCATTCCCAGTAACTGACACTCCGCTTCCTACACTAAGTCATGTGGTAACGCAGCTGTCAGAGAAACATACGCTCGGTCTGGCTGTGAGACATCAGTTCAACTGGCTTCCCATACAACAGACACAACCCCCTCTCCACTTTCTCTTCTGCACTAGACTGTCCCACGGCCTTGCCTCTGCTATGGGAAATTCTCCCCACTCTGCACAGATAAGTCTCCTCAAGCTAGCATATGCCCATAGGAAGGCAAATTCTATCTGAGAACATCTCCTGTTAGACTTTCCAAAAGATCAGACTGGGAGAGGACATTCTGAGGAACATCATTTCTGAGAGGCCCGGAAGCTAATGCTTCAGCTTGTCAAAAACATGGGAACCTGAGCCCTGATCCTTTTCTTGTCACCTTCTGGATGAGCCATGTGACTCAGGGACTGTGACAGGAGTTTCCAAGGACCGGAGTCAGGGAGGTAGCCAGAAGAGAGTGTGAGGAGTCTGTAGGTAGGTGGGGAAGAGAGGGGGCATTTTGCCGTGATCCCTCCTCTCTTGAAGTCATTAGAAAAGGGGAAAATTTGGATTTTTTTGTCAAAAATGCCTAAGTGACTTAGGAGCCTCCGTCCCCTTGGATTTCAATAGGTCTAGACTTGCACAATTTCTCCATACCAGATAACATGGAGATATCCCCACCCTTCCCTCCCTGGATGGCTAAGGGGCATGGTAGTAGGCTAGAGAATCTTTCACCATTAAGTCCCTGGTTTAAATCCAGCCTAGCTAGACAGTGACTGCAAAATGTTCCCATTTTTTGGCTGGTCACTGGTCAACATCACATGAATTTGGGGATCTGTGGGCAGGTATCCACATCACACTTGGCACTACTCACTCCTCTCAGCAGACAGACCCAGCCCACTGACCAAGCCTGAACTCCCCTAACTGGTGGCCCTTCCAAGTCAGAGTTAGAGAGCCCTGGTGGGGCAATCTGAAAAAGCTTGTCTTGCTGCTGCCATGTGATGCCTGTGTCTAGACTAGCGCCTACACAGACCAAATCCTTCTCGCAAAGGCACCACTGATTTCAACAGGCTGCATCACTGGCCCAGTACTTCCCTTCCTTTTACAAGCACCACATTTGCACGATACATTTAAAAATAAAGAATTAAAAAAAAGAGGCAGTTTGGTTATCTGTCTGCTAACTGTTGGGCTCAACTTGTTGGCTGATTGTCACTAAGCCTGGTTCACAAGCTGTCTGCCTGGCCCAGTAAACCAGCCAATGAGTTTCACAGTATCAAAGCAAGAATGAGCTGCAGAGTATTTTGGTCAGTGAAATTCCCTTTACCAAACCCCCTTTCTACAGCTGCCCATCTGCCTGATGTGGACACACCCCCAAACAGCCTACAGGTTTTCCCTTGTGTGGGTTCTTTTTGTCAAACCCACAGCCAGAAGAAAACACTGAGCAGTGGACTACTCCATCCTGGGGTCTCATTGAGTCAGAGAATGCTCTGCTGCCCCTTACCTGGCAGAAAAAAGGGTATCAATGGACTTCTGGGAGTGAGCAGAGGAAGCAGACGGACTCTGCAGCGGAGCTGGGGAGAAATACAGAGCCAAGGTTGAAGTGCAGAAACATCTAGCATCAAGGAAGCATTAATCAGAGAGTTCAGGGAGTGCTGGCTGGAGGCTGGGCTCCTGGGTTCTATTCCTGGCTTTGATACTAAATTGCTTTGTGACCTTGGACAAGTTACTTAATCTCGCTCTGCCTCTGTGTCCCCACGTGTCTAATGGAGATAATGATACTTCACCACCACTCAAAAAAATGTTGAGCTGTTCATATGAAAGGCTATCTGGGAGATGCTGAGTGCTTAGCACCACTAGAAATCAGAGCACTGATTTAGCTGCCTAAATATGGATTTAGGTCTCTAATTTTAGGCACCAGTGTTTAAAAAAATGTTGGCCAAAGTAGTTCTAAATAATTCAGTTAAGAGCCCAAATCACCAGCCAAAGTCAAGGGCAGGCACCAGATTTACCAGCTAATACATGTTAAAATGCAATAGCTGGAAAATCATTTTCTCAGGTATGGAGCTGCCAGAGCTTTCTCACCAACCCTTGGCTCGGCGCAGAAAGATGTTGCCCTGCCATTGGCTGTGACCAGCGGTGGCAGGAGACGCACAGAACCCTGAACTTAGATCCTGGCAGGTTTAAAAAATTTTCAGGTCAACTTGAAACCTCAGTCGGATGAAGTGGTGCCACGGCGACCTTGAGAAATCCTGTGCATGTCTTGCTCTTACCTTCTGGGACACTGTAGCGCTCCCAGCCGGAAGAGGCGGGTGTACTGCTTGCTGACAGGCTGGTCTCATCTGCATCTGCAACATCAGAAGCACAATGGCCACATCACCCTTCTCCACATTATTACCATGTGTCAGCGTCACCCTGGCCTCAGAGTGAGGGTCACAACCGGCCCCCTTGCCCTCAGCATGACCATCCTCCTCCATAACAGCCAGCACTCCCTGTCTGTCTGCTAGCTTGTTCGCCACTCTTGGCACCACAACAGACTACCATCTCCCTCCTCCTCCTGGTTACCATGGCTTGACCAGACCTTCCACTAATGGACACTGGGTAGCTGCAGTGGTTTCAATGGAGTTCTGCTGATTTACACTAGCTGAGGATGTAGCTACCTTCGACTCCAGTCTCCAAATCAAAACCATCGCCATGGCTACACTGAGAGAGAAAGCACCATGTCAGGATTACACAGTGTGACAGTTCTATTAACCAGTGTAATGGTTCCACCTCACTGTCATGGCACCTCCTCCTGGTCGTTCTGGGAATTAGCACAGTCTTTTCGCAGGGTGCTCTCCTCTGGAGGTGTCTCACCTGCCGTCACTTCTGCTCTGGACCCAGGTTACCTCAAGAATTGCGGCATCCTCTTCAGAACGGAGCCCTCCGGCCGTGCCCCATTCTGTTCTCCCCCTCCCTTCTGGGGGAGCAGCAGTCCTCTGTCCAAACACTCGCCTCTCTGGCAAACTGTGGCCCTTCACTAGCCACTCCCCTCAGTGACAAGTCAGGGGGGAGACCCGGGCCCACCCACTACTCTGGATCCCAACCCAGGGACCCTGTAGTGGCAGCCACGCTCTGTCTGTTTCCACTGTCTCCACCTTCCGTTTCCCTGGACCACTTTTCCATAGCCCTCGCACCTTCTCTACCCCATATCCCGGCTTCAGTCTTTCAGCCAGTCAGGCTGGAGCTCCCTCTCGCTCCCCTGACCCAGCCCAGCACTGCTCTGAACCGGGTGCTCGCAGTTCCCTCAGCCCATCAGGGACCCAGTCCCTTCCCCTAGGGTTCCCAAGGGGTAACTGGCTCCTCTGCCCTGTGGCTCTCTTTAGATATGGGCCTGCTCTGCCCTGATTGGCTGCTCCTTGCAGCCTCTCACTGATTGGCTGTCTGCTGCGCAGCCTCCCCAGGGCTGCTTTTAACCCTTCCTCCACCAGTGTGGGGCAGATGCATCATCACAACCACATTCAGCATCCTTGGGCCCCTCTTCCGCCTTTACCAAACCCTAATCCTGAACAGAGATCACTGCTTCCCAACCTCTCAACCCCCGCCAAATCCAGTTCACCTATCACCACTGCATCGTCATCACTATTTGTTTCATGCGCACCTCCGCCACAACTATTTTCTCTTCATGGCGCCTGATGGGCTCCCTCAATGGACCTCAGCTCTGCTCAGGACAACCAGAGCTCAAAAGGTGCAGAGGAGGAAATTCCAACCCCAGGAGATGCATTCTAACATGTCTTGGTGGAGCTGGCTGTACCGTCCTACTGAACTGAAAGGCGTGAGCATCTGAGGCTATTTAGCCTTTTGAAAGGAGGCTCCCAAAGGGTCAGACATTGCTGTATCTCTCTGCAGATCTGAATCCACCAAACAGGCTCTTGTGACCTTCATTCTAGTTTACTCTAATTAGGGTGACCAGACAGCAAGTGTGAAAAATTGGGACAGGGGGTGGGGGTAATACAAGCCTATATAAGAAAAAGCCCTATAAAATCGGGACATCTGGTCACCCTAACTCTAATCCAGGAAGAGAGTGTGGCCTAGAACCTGGAGCAGAGCAGGAGTCGTTCCTACTTTCATCTCTACCAATGAGTCACTATTTGACCTTGGGCAAGTCATAAAAATTAGTTTCCTCTTCTGTAAAAAGGGGACAATCCCATTTTCCAAAGTGCTGTGTGGTTTAAGGTTTGGAAACTGCTCAGGATTGCTGGAATGGAAGGTGCTACAGGAATGTGCATGCCAAGACAGTCTGTATTTTATTCATTCCAGGAAAAAATCTAGAATTTATAAGCCTCAAACTCTGAAATAAACCCAGTGAGTTTTGAGAAATGCGATTTATCTGAGCACGTAAAGAAAATGGGAAGCAAGTTACAACATCATCAGATGTTATTGGCTGCACCTGGTTGGCTTTTTTAATTTCCTTGAATGGTGTTATTCTCTCTTTTAGCCAGAGATCTACTCCTCTTTCTTTTGCTCTCGGTGATGGGAAAACTTTCAGTGTCTCAGAAATGTTTAGTATCCAAGCCGTTGCACTCATCCTCCCAATGCAACCCCTATCTCCCCTATGCTGCCAAGGAACCTGGAGTATACATTGGGACCACACTAATGATCAAGTGCTGATAACTGAGCTTTTCCGATCAAATTACCCCTGAGAAGCTGGGTAGCTTGGAAAGAAGTCAATGGAGAAAACAGTTCAAGTTATTTGCATCAATTACACTTCCTGATTGACACATGTATACATAGGTATGTCGGCTCTGCCAAGCTGGAACAGACCAATGGTCCATCTAATCCTGTATCCTCTCTGTGGCCCTGGGCAAATGCCCACTGGATTATTTAGCAAGTCTAACAATATGAGTGGTGCCAAGGTCTAATCTTTAGTGAGCTGAACCTAGAGCAAACAAGGGCTGGTGGGGCAGTTTTCTGAACCCTTTATGGAGGGGCCAAAACCTGGTCAAAGTACAACCCTGAACAGTGGTCATTTTGGGATACTGAGGCAGCCAGTATCAAGGCACTGGGTGTGGGGGTGGGCTGGACTCAGCTACCATCGTTATGGTTAGATCTTTCATTGATAAGGTGTGGGGTTGCGAGCTAGGAGAAGTGACAACCCAATTTTAAAGACCATCAACCTCAGACTGTGGACGCAAATCCTGCAGTAACATTCAGCAAGGATTAGGTGTTTAATTGTACAATTCCGAATAGCATCTGTGGGTTCCTCTAGCTAGGGCAGAAATGACTAGAGATGACAATCCTCACAGTCCAAAGAATAAATAGATTATTAGTAGGGGTGAGGGAGAATCCTTCTCCTCCACAGTGGTAGAGGATTGCACAATTTGGTGCATTGTGAGGAGGTTATAACCTCCTCTGGACCATCAGGTTTTGCTCAGGGCCACAGAGAGGATACAAAATTAGATGGACCATTGGTCTGTTCCAGCTTGGCAGAGCCAACATACCTGTGTATACACGTGTCAATCAGTGTAGTGTAATTGATGTGAATAACTTGAACTGTTTTCTCCATTGACTTCAATAAATCTAAGCCTATTTCCGCAGCTATGGATCCAGCCTGCCTGTTGTTTGTATTTATTGTTATGTTTCAATACATATAAGAGTAGCTGGCAAATGGCCACTCTTCCTTTCCAGGGGCTGATCATAGAAACGCCTGCATTACAGTATAACAACCTCTGGATATATAGCGAGTTCAAAACATTATTGTGTGACCCCCTAGACAAGCCCTGTGCAGAGACCTAGCTCAGCTGATTCTAGATATATTCTGAGAGAGAAAACATATTTTTCAGCACAGTTACTTTCCAAACAATCATGAATTCCAGCTCTTTCCTTATCCCTGAAGGAGAAAATCATTTTAATTCAGCAGCAGTCATGACTGTGTGAGACAAAGTCCAACCTAACTTATCTTCATTAGTAGGAGATTTACAGAGACAGTCAAGTGTCTGAAGTCCCCTAGTCTCTAATTACAGCAGACTCAGCTCCTCATGTCCCCTGTGTTGTGCTGCCAGTTAACCTCAGAGCATCAGCAAGAGTTACTTCTCGTGATCTGAGCATTTCAGAGTAAGTTCTTTTATAGATGCCCTGTTTCAAGAGATGGATTCCAGCCAGAAACATGGTTAGCTGTCCAGACCACATGCTTTGCTCCTCATCAGACCTTTCACATTGCAGTAGCTGGGTATATTCCTTTCCAAGGAGCGGTCATCTTGGCCATAGGAAAGACAGAGACAATTCTATAGCAGATGGGTGTGATACAGGAGGGCCAGGGAGCAGTGGGAGAGTAGTGGAGGAGAAGTATTTAAGCCCTAGGCTAATTAAGGCATGGTTCCCTGTAGACTAGGGAGGGTTGCTACAGGTTAATTGGAGCACCTGTAGTCAATTAAGGCCCTGTTAGCAACCTAATAAAACCTCCTGCTTCAGGCAGTCAGGGGAGAAGGAGGAAGGAAAGAGGACTGGAGCTTGGAAGTGTGCTATGAGATTTGGAAGGTCAGAAAACCGGAGTAAGGGAGACCCTTCCCCAGCAGGGGAGAGAGACTTCCTCCTGAAGTGTTTAAGGACCGAACGTACCCCACCCAAGGGGGAAGAGGGTAAGAACCCGCAGGGGTTGAGAGGGACTGGGGCTCAGAGTAAGGCGCAAACCCAGACCCCTCCCTGGCCTCCCTCCTTTACCATCTTCCCGGGCCACTAATGGGGCCCTTGGTGCCCCAAGAGCAGGGGAAAGGGGTGGCATCTTAGCCCCACACCAAAAAAAGTGCAGGATCCACCATACTACGTCGGCCATCTTGTCACATGGGGCATAGCCTAGATGGACTGCTTTCATCTACCCTGGAGCTAGCCAGGGCATTGTAACTCAGGGTTTGTGGCTGTTGGCCTGGTGCAGCTCAGATTACAGATTCCTGAGGTGAAATCCTGGCCTGATTGCAGCAAATGGCAAAAATCCCACTGGCTTTACTAGGGTCAGGATTTCATCCTGAAAATGCTGTTATTGCTTACAGGAGTTAAACTCTGTGCTGTTACTGCCCTTCAAGAAACAGGCATCAGAGCTAAAGAAAAGGCCAGAAGAAGAGAACTGACCAGAGGCAAAAAAACAGAGAGGGCTGACAGCATGTGTCAGTGCACGGCCTATGAAAGGTCATATCCACGGGTTCTAATCAATGATTACAATACTGAGCCCCAGAAGGGCTGCCATCTTACTCATGCTGTAAAATCCATCGTCTGCGCCATCCTGGCCGCAAGTCGACTGGGTGCGTCCGAGTCCGACGGAGAAGACTCGGTGCCTTCTGCTTCCTGATCCTGAGCTCCGTTGGCCACCTTGTTTGAATGCTGGTCCTTGGTATGAACAAAGGGAATTCACAGCATTACCGTTCCCAATGGACCGACAAACATGATGCCAATCGAGTGAGTTGGGTGAAATCAGTCACTTCACGGCATCCAAGCCTAGCAATGGCACCCTCCTTCGCCCTGGGACCAGTTACTGTACTCCTGTCTGGCCTAGGGACTCCTTCCTCAGCCGTAGGCCGCTTCTGTGGTGCTCACTCTATGCTAAGAGCCTGGAGCCCTCTGAGAGCCCACCACTCCCCTAACTGGCCACAGACTCTCAAGAGAGGTACGTTCGTCAAACTCCTGCTCTCCAACCAAGCACACCCCCTTTCCTGCCGCCAGGGCTGCCCAGAGGGGGTGGCAAGTGGGGCAATTTGCCCTGGGCCCCACAGGAGCCCCGCAAGCCCTGGCCTGGCAACGCTCCAGGTCTTCGGCAGCATTTCGGCTGCGGGGGGTCCTTCAGTCACTCCGGGTCTTTGGCGGCATTTCGGAAGCAAGGGGCCCTTCAGTGTACCGAAGACGTGGAGCGACTGAAGGGCCCCACCACCACCGAAATGCCGCCAGAGACCCAGACCGCGGCCGGCTGAGTACAAGCGCTGCAGCTCCCCCACTTTTCCCCAGGCCCCCTGAATCTCTGGGCGGCCCTGCCTGCTGCAATGACCTCTTTGTCGTAGGCTGTGGGCCTTCAGAACAGCCCAGGCTAAGAGACCCCTTCATTTCCAGGCCCCAAGCTGGCTGTGATCGGTCAGGACCACGTGGTGGGGCGGAAAGCTCCTGGCCTCCAAGTTGGACAGACACACCGTTGGGCTCCAGTGCTGGAGAGCTCAATCATAGCCCAAGACTAAGAACCTCTAGGACCAGGATATATGGACACATGAACACCACGGAGACCTGCACTGAAGGAGTAGCTGGAGATCCAGGGCCCAGCTGCCTTGAACCTCACAGAAGAGAATGGATTTGTTATTATTATCTACATTGGCAGGCCTAAGTCTTTTTCCCTGCCCAAGCTCTGAGGTGCTGTCTGAACCCGGTTTCCCATATGACACCCCTAGGCTGGCCCCTCGCACTTCTGTGCAATGGGACTCAGGAGATTAGCAGGGAGTGTGGGAGGCATGCCAGCCCCAGCCCAATAACGACGCTATGCTGGAGTGTCCTGTTACCTGCATTGGCATATTCGACCACGGTTGGCAGGTAGCCACTGGTGCTCAGGTCCACTGGGACAAAGGCCGTGTACTTGCTGATGACATTGCAGGCTCTGCTGGTTTGCACAGCGTTTACCTGGTACCGTCTCCCAGACCCTGTGGGATGAGAGATGTCAGGTTACGATTCGTGAGTTCTGTGGGCTCAGTCCCTCTCCTGGGGTCTAGATCACAAAAGCCACCCACATGCCTCAACCTTCTCACTGGCATTCTCAGCAAAGAGGCCCAGGACTGAACTGACCATGGGGACTGGCATATCCTTTTGCCCAGAGCTGTGGTCTCTCTGGGGCAGGATCAAGGCACAATGGCATGGGGCAGCATGGGGAAAATTTCTGTGGCTGCTGCAAGCAACTGACTAGATAGTGCCATTCTCCAGGGCCAGACACTGCATCCTCCAGCCCAATATTACCACCCAGGGAGAAGCATCCCAGGCACTTGGCCCGTTTGGAGCTTCCTCCCAGGTGGGGCAGAGCTGAGAACAGGGGAACGGCCTAGGGAAAGAAGGAGAGAGATGGCTTTGGTGCGAGGGCCCATCCATTAGATTCCCTGAGGTGGTCATTCTCCCTCCCTCCCCTGGTTTAATGTCCTAGAAAACCTTTCTCACTGTGTGCCCTCCAAGACCCCATCCCAGCTTTTATCCAAGAAACAGGGCAGGTTGTCTGGGAGTGCTGAGTCAGCTTTAGGGAGCCAGCCAGCTCTGACCGATGGGTTCAATCAAGCTGCCAGCTCTTCTGTACTTTAATATTGAGCCGTAGAGTCTTAACTCAAGGATCTCAGTGATCTGAGGCACTGGGCCCCTTTGAATGGCCCAATGTTTCTTTGCCACCATAGCACAGCTGGGATCACAACCAGCACTTGCTGGGGCTGGCACTAGTTGGTATCAGTGCATTTTGAGCCCTTGAATGTTTCTGAATCCATCCGTACCACACCACTGGAAAGTATGCACCACAATGCATTCCTGTAAAATACCTCTGAGCCCATCAACAAACCAAGCCACCGTGAAACAAACCATCCCCGCTTGGGTCAACAGGCCAAGCTTAGAGGTGTCACGCGTTATATGCTCCCAATTAGCAGCCCAACCCAGCTTCAGCTGTGCTCCTCTGATGAGGCGTGTACCCCACACAGGCAATGAAAAGATTAACATGGACCTGAGAGCTAATATGCTACCTGGATACACTGCAGGGGGAAGGGAGGGCTCAGGCTTAATTAAAGATGAAGCCCAGCAGGATTGGTGACTATAAAGAAGGGAAGTTAAGCTTAGAAGTGGGCTGCAGAGAGGAACTCTGCAATCACTCTCTGGGACTACAGCAGTGGCCACGGCAGTGCAGGAGTCGAATTAGCGATAAGCCCCAAAAAGCCCCAGTCAGGTGAATTAATTGTTTCATTTACTATACATTCTAGTCAGATTTAAACAGTATGACAGGGGAAATGTTTTGCTTTTTATATACATATATAATAGTCTCACGGCAAATAAGTTAAGAACTTAGTGCAAGTTGATAACTTAATTGGTTAATAACATAGTACAAACGCCCGGTGTTTTAATAGTATGTGCTGCAAAGAGCCGCAGGAGACACATTAAAGAGTGGCCTGCGAGCCGCCGTCTTGTGTATCAAACTGGACTAGACAGTGGAGAAGCTGGGAGGGTCAAGGAGGAAACTCAGGGGAAGAGCTGATACTGGGATCCTCTTGTGAGTAGACAAGACTGGCAGGAGGCCAGGAGAGAGTAGGAGCAAGCTCTGGTGATGAGTCCTGATACCAGGGCAGGATCTCGATGTCTAGGAAGAGAGCCCTGGGAGGCATTTAACTGAGGAAGTGTGGAAGGTTAAGCCCAAGGAGAGCGGAAGTTGGGTTAAATTGTACTTTTGGTTTGGGATTTCTGGGGGGAGTCCAGGGGACAGCCATGCGAGTCCTGGCCCTGAAAGCAGGGTGAAATTTGGGAGGCCTGGGTTCCCCTACCCATCACTGGGAAGGTGGTGTGTGCAGCCCTGGACAACACAGGATAAGGAGTTTTGAGAGCCCTGAGACAAAAATGAGTTTGAGGACCACAAGGCCTCCAGTGAAGGCAGAAAATCTTCTGTAAGCATATTCAAGTTTTAGTTGTTGGACTTTCTGATACCCAGAAAGGATGGGACTAAAGCATGACCAGGTTGGGGGACGGAGTCACGAGAAAAGGCAGAGCATCATGGGACCAGAGTGACCAACAGGAAGGGGCGCTAGAGAGAGAAGAGCTCCTATGCCACGCCCAGCAGCAAACCCAGCACACCTGCAAAGAGTCAACTCTTCAGTCGCTGCCCATGCATACCCAGCTTCCATCTAAATAATCGCATCTTCTCTTCCTTTCCAGGTTGGCTAGTGATTCTCTCATTTCTTAATGCATGCATTTGATTTTACTTCTCCGTGACAATTTCATCCTTGGATTACTTCAAGAAAAGGATGAAGAACAGAGAGATGCTACCAGCCTGCAGCAGAGGATGCTGCTAGCTGACTGAGCTCAGTATTGTATGCTGGCTCCTGGGCCTGTGTCCCCACGGCCCTCTCTCCCATCTCACTGGCTTTTGTTCCGCAGTGCCAAAGACCGCCTCCTTATTAACTCCTGGGGGCCAAATTTGTCCCTGCTGTAAGTTCACTGAAATCAGTGAATGCCTTTTTGGTTCATGTGTCTTTGAGAGAGTGTGTTTTCAGACCAATTTTGTGCTGAGTTACCACACATGCACGTCCCCGGAGTTCAATGGGTTTGAATCGGAGCAGAATTTGGCTCTCTGACTCCCACCTGGATGGGCAAATTAAAAATAACCCTCTCCAGCCACTGAAGCAACACCCCAAACTCAAACCACAGCCAAACAGGCTCAAATCTGTCGGTTTCCTTTCACAGCCCACTCATTTTCATGTCAGAGGCCTCTGCACTTCTGGGCCAGGACTGGAGGCAGAAACAATGACATTCCAGGAGGGGGAAAACAGTTCTCTGCACTTCTGTCTGTGCCAGAACTGGGAAATAGCAGAAATATCACAAGGGGACTTGCGAACAAGGGATCCCCAGCCCAGGAGGTTTGGTTAATTCACAGACTTGTTCAGAGACATGTCCAAACAGCTCCGCTAGGAGTGATAATCGGGGCTAGATTTCCTGGTAGAGTCTAAACTTCTGGATACTTCTTTGAACAGAACCGTTTGATGTTCCATTCAAAGCCAGGCCCTGAGAATTGCAACTCCATGGCGGAGGGGGCTGAACAGCAGGTGTTGTGTTATGGTTCTCAAAAGGCCTAAAAGCGTTTGATTTGGGCTCACGACTCAACGTGACTAACCCGCTAAAAATATAGCTAGCAGCCCTATGTGGGAAGCAGGGGAGCGTGGGAGAAGGCAAGAGGGACAGGAGAAGGAGCGTGCTAACATGAAGCAGGGATATTTAATGAGCAATTAGGTGAGCTGGAGAAAAGCAGAGAGGGCATGAGGCCAGCCTTGGGGGACTCTCCTCAGATCATCACATGGAGCATCAACACATGGCCACGGTGCATCTCCACCATGTGACCTTGCGTTAACATGTGAGAACACTGAGGGCTAGATCCCCAGCTGCCGTAAATTGACGTGGTATACTTGAGGCTACTGCAGCTGCAAAGGTTTACACCATCTCTGGGAATCTGGCCCTCCATTCTCACTGAGGCTGGCTGGCAAGGACGCCGGCATTACCGTGTTCGATTTCACATTCCTTCTCGGCCAGCAGCTCGAAATCCCGGATGATGGACTTGGCCGCCAAGTGGTGGAAGGTCTCGTTCCACAGATCTCCTTCGCCGTTCTCACAGCTCTCTCTGTCTTGGAACAGAGGCCGGATGTCAAAGGTGATTTCCCACTGGACAGGCTCATTACTCCTTAACCCCTTCACCACCGCCTTGCAGGTGGCCCTGGGGGAGCGCGGGCACCCCCTGGAGGAGCTGAGATCAAGATCTTGGGGATCCCAGTCTGACGAAGTCTCTGTTTCAAAGGCAAAGGAAGGGTGCTGGGCAGATTCTGCAGGCAAGCAACAGGCACATAATGAATTAACATTACAGTGAAGGGCAAGGCTGTCTCCCATCCTCTGCTGTCACTGGTGGCCCAAATGAGGACCACTTTGACAACATGCCAGAGCAGGAGTTAGAACCCAGGATTGACTGTAAGGACACTTGGGGTCAAATTCTGCTCCCCGTTACACCCAGTGATGTCAGTGAGTTCCTGTATCTGACAGCAAATGACTCACGGTGTGACCTTGGGCAGGTGACTTAACTGCCTGGTACCTCAGTTTTTCCCTGTGTTAAATGTGGATTTTACCAATTTCCAGGGTCCTTGAGTCTTCATTCCTGTTTGTAACGCACTTTGTGACCCTTGGATGAAAGACACAATAGCAGTGCAAATATCGTTGCCAGGTGGCTGGTTTTCGACTGCCATGCCCAGTCGAAAACGGACTCTGGTGGCTACGGTCAGCACCGCCGACCAGGCCATTAAAAGTCCAGTTGGTGGTGCTACAGGGCTAAGGCAGGCTAGTTCCTACCTGTCCTGGCACTGCGCTACGCCCTGGAAGTAGCCAACAGATCCAGCTCCTAGGCAGGAGGGGGCAGGGGGATCCATGCGCTGCCCCTGCCCCAAGCACTGACTCTGCACTTCCACTGGCCAGGAACCCAGGCCAATGGGAGCTGGGGGTGGTGGTGCCTGTGGGCAAAAGCAGGGCACAAACCTCCTGTCCCGCCTCCCACCCCAAGGAGCTGGACTTGCTGCTGGCCACTTCCACAGCTCAGTGTGATGCCAGAACACACAGGGAGCCTGCTTTAGCCCTGCTGCACCTGAGGTAAGCCTGCACCCTGACCCCCAGCCCTGAGCCCCCCCAAACTCAGAGCCCTCTCCTGCACCCCAAACCACGCATCCCCAGCCCCATCCCAGATCCTGCACCCCCAGCCCAGAGCCCGTACCCCCTTCTGCACCCCAACCCCCTGCCTCAACCACAGCCCCCTCCCGCACTCCAAATCCCTCTGCCCGACCCCCCAGTTCTGGAGCCCCCTCTTTCACCCCAAACCCCTCATCTCCAGTCCCATCCAAGAGCCTGCACTCCCAGCTGAAGTCCTCACCCCCTCCTGCACCCCCACTCCCTGCACCAGCCCGGAGCCCCCTCCCGCACCCCAAACCCCACATTTCTGGTCCCAGCCCAGAGCCTGCACCCCCATTCACAGCTGATTTATTACAGCTGCGGAGCTGGTCCAGTGAGTGAAACAAGTTTGGTTTACCCCACATATGCTGTGAAAGGGTTAATATGGGCTTGAGAAGCCAATTAACCAGGCTGGGGGCACCAGGAGGCAGTGCCAGGCCTGATTAGGGATAAAGCCCAGCTGGAGGGTTTTGTTTTTCCTCATCAAGTGCTGGGGCCTGGGAGTGTACAGCTGGAGAGAGGCGACCCAGAGGAAAGAAGAGGGGGTGTTCCCTTTCTCTGAAGCAGCCTGAAGAAACAGAGCAGAGCAGCTACTCCAGGGGGGAGCTGGAAGCCTGATTGGAGACCAGGGTCTTAAGGAACTGGAACCTGCCAGGAGCCTTGAGTGAGGAGAGGAGTTTGCCAGCCCAGACAGTGAGGCTGTTGAATGCCCAGGAGCCTGGACAAGTCAAAGGGGCAAACGGAGAGGATGAGACGTACTTGGGAGGAGGAGGAGGAGGAGGAGGAGGAGGCCAGCCGAGCCCAGCTGGGCTGAAGGTTTGTTTTGTTTACATTTCTGCAGGACTTTAGTAAAAGATAATAAGGGGCTAGACTCTGTAAAGTGGTCTGGCTGAAGATTAGGACCTTCTTCTGGCTGGAGTAGGCCAAAAGAAAGGGGGAGTGGGGAAACTGAGGCAAGAAGTGGTGCAATTCCATATTCATCCAGGAGGGGGGCGTGTTGGGGCAGCAGTTTTGCCACTGGCCTCTTTACGATTTGACCAAATGTTTCCCAATTTACCTATACAGGCATCAAGGTGCTATGGTGGAAGATGCACAGGCAGGCTAGTTAGAGTTCTAGGCCAGCTGTGTTCCAGAGGTGGACCCTCTTGATAGCAACCTGCTGGATGTCACTTACCCTGATCCCCAGGGCTCCGGCTGCCCGAGGAGGATCTCAGGAGAGAGCTGGTCTCCGGCTGACCCAGGCACCTGTCTGGAACCATGTGCTGGAGACCATCCTGTGGGTGGGGAGCGTCCACGTCCTGACAAAATGACATGCAGCTCTGGTGCAGCAGAGAGGGCCTCCTGGCGCCAGCGCCTCGTATCCGTGTGGTGGCAATGTAGGGGCTGGTGGTGAAAGGCTGTGAACAGAGAAAGGTCAGAGTGGGATAGACGGTCATGGACAATGGGTGGGGGGTCTTGTTAGGAAAGACACGGGCACAGCAACTGTTGTGGGGGGGTGTATGACGATAGACCACTGGAAAGAAGAGGTTTGTGTAGGGAATGGATGGATTGATAGGAAGGCAAGATCCTACCACCTACCCACCTGTGTTTGACGCATTCCCTTCCTGACCCCGCTCTCCTATTGGCTCGTCAGACATGTAAAATGCTGACATGTGAAACAGCATCTGTTTACCGAACACAAGTGTTTCACCACCACCCCGCAAAGGTCCCCTGACAACCGACTGGGATTTATTTCTCAGTGCATGCCCCAGATGCATTCCCTTTGGGGCTGGAATGAGTATCGAGGCAGCGCCTTCCCCTGACCAGAGGAAGGATAAATGTGAATTTCCTCAATCCGGCTCTTTTAATTACTTCACATGACAACTAAGAGAAGGACGGAAATAGACAGGCTGGGCCCAGCTACTTAGTTACAAAGGGAAAACTGAGCAGCGTTCTTCCTCCTTAAAATAGTCCCTTGGGGGTGGGCAGAAAGGGAGAGAAACAGATCCCTGTATCAGTGACTGTGCTAAGCCTGAAGGCTCGTCTACAGCGCTTCAGCAGAGACTCTATCTATGCAGACAGGAGGGGTTCTCCTCCCAGGGAAGGTGCTCCACCTCCCCGAGAGGCAGTAGCTAGGTCGACCTAGTGCTGCCTATGCTGGGGGCTAGTTTGGCTTAACTATGCCCCTTTGGGGGAGGGAGGATTATTCATACCTCTGAGCAACATAGGTAAGCTGGCTTAATTTTCTAGTGCAGAGCAGGCCTTAGGTGGCAGCATTCATACCTTTTGTCCAGCATTTTTAAGGCTGGTCTCTGTACAGACACTCCATTCCTGGGAGCAAGAGAGACAGAAATCCTAGTGTTGCAGAAAGATGCCCTGAAGGCCGATATCCTCTGATTCCTCACAGACCAAGCTCAGCATGGCAGTGGCAAGCTTTGCCCTGGCCTCCAGTACAAATACCCTTGCCCTGACCAGGTGGGGTCCTCTCTAGGTTTTGGGTGGGGCGTTCAGTTTCCATAACCCATTCAACCCTTGGCCTCTCTTCTACAACTGCCCACAAGAATGGAGGGGAGTGAGGGCAGAGCAGTTTGGACAGTGGATTTTGGATGATGGGCCCGTCTCCTGTCCTGTGGATTGGCTGCAGATCACCAAACTCATTTCCAGCTCCCCACGGTTCCTCGAATGTCCAGAGCCCGCTCTGTCTGTGTTGGAGGGAATTCCCTGCGATGAAGGGACACTCCCTCCCCCTTGTTCTCAGCTGAGTTTGGCTTCTCCTGATCCCTGAAAATGCTCCTAAAGTGGCAGAGCCTAAGCAAGGAGACATCTGATGTGAGCTCAGTGGAAAGTCTCTCTCTGGAAGCTACTGCTGGCATGTTTCCACTCGCTCTTTCCCCTCCTGAGCCCTTTCTCCTTGGAGATCAGGGAAGTGTCTGGGAGTTTAAACCATCCATCCTGATGCTCTGACCTTTCCTTTCCAGTTGTGGTGTGGGCATTGAGGGGGGAAGGGAGAAGAACTCTGAGTTCACATCTCTGAAAATGTCAAGGTGCCCCCCCCCCCCACACCCACAGTGTGAGAGATGGCGCAGAACAAGGCAGCAATTAAAACCAAGCAGAACACACATGTCTAACTCCTGGCTGCGTTCTGACAAGGGCTGATTTTTCCTTATCGTCTTCTAAACACCATCATCCCCCACAATGCACAGAGACTGGGGCTGGCCAACCCTAATGGTGCAGACACAAATACCTCGCCAGCGCTACAGCACAGAAGGAATGAAGCATCCACCCTGGCACGTCTCTAATTAACCAGCCCTTAGAAATACCTGGATTTAGTGACGTTCCATGACTAGCACCCAGTCTCCCTCCACCCCTGAGGCTGAGAGAATAATTCCTCTCCCATGTTCTACTCATCCGTTCCCTTCACTATTACTGTCTCTCTTTCACAGCCCTCCATCGCCCCGTTTGTCCTTCCCTCGGCCCCTCTCCCCTCCCTGCCAATCTCTGTAACCTGTGGCAGAGAAGAAACATAGCAAAGACCTCAGATACCCTGTTCAGGGTTGTCATGGGAACAAGGATGCAGCAGCAGCTGTTCTTCCTCTGGTCTGCCCAGGCTTGTTGCGGACACTGATTTCGAAGGAGACTACCTCAGGCATGTCAAACACCGGAGCAAGTCATTCCAGCCCTTTGCCTGAAAATCGTCACGCTGAGATCAGGTTCAAAGGGGACTGAATGCCTCTGATTCACCGCAGACCACGGAAATCACCCTTTCAGCTAACCTCGCCTTTTCATTTCAGTTTATAATGAGCTCAGAAGGGAAGCAAGCAGCCTTCTTGTGGGCTGAACCTCAGACCCTTCCCACTCAGCATTCCCAGCATATCCCCGGCCTTCTCTTCTAAAAAGCATAGGTGAAGCCTAGGTGACTCTAGGGGCCCACAAGCACTAGGAAGCTGTTCCAGCTGGCACAAGTTAGAGCAACTTGGAGGCTGCTCTAGCTTGAACCAGGGGCTGAATTAGCTCCCAGCAGTCTCTGGGATGGTGGGGGAGCAAAAACGTGACAAAGCCACTTCTGTCCCCTGCCTCAGGTGCAATGGGTGGGGTTCAGGCACATCTGAATCTCTCTGGCCCAGTGGCGTACCACCAGGGAATGAATTGTACCCACGGTTGTTAAGGTGTGGGAGTGATCAGAATGACTGGGACATTGATGCAAACTCATTCTGGGGATAATGTAGCCTATTGTGTCTAGGTGAAAAGAAAGTGCTGTGAATTAAAGCAAAATCTCTCTGAAAACTTGCTTGGGGCAGACTTTTCCTCTCCAGCTCCTTTTGTACCCTATCTTTCATCGCCTTGGACCCGGCGGTGTATTAACAGGGGATTTGCATCAAGATTAACTTTGTGTTCTGCTGTGAGGCACACAGGCGCTGCCACAGCTCCAAAGGGTTTACATTATTTGGCCAAACTCTGGTGAAATATGAACCCAAGAGGAATTAAAAGGTATAACTAGGATCCAACAGACAACAGAGCGGAGCTCAGGCCGTGCTGATGAAGGAGACAGTAGAGATGCCGACAAAACACATGATCCCAGATTATGAAAAGAAGTGGTGGACCTGTCATGTGCCCCCCGCTGGAAATCTGGACAGGATTTTTCTACCTGCGGGGCTTTATTTCTGGCGGCAAAGTTTTCTTCTTGGCACCACTTTGCAGCACAAAACGTGCATGTGCGCACAAGGACACCCCAGATCTGAGCCCCACTAACCTGGGAGCTTTGCCTACCGCTGCAAGGCTGCCCTTGCACCTGGTTATATGGGTGGAGTCACCTGAGTGTGCTTTTAAGGTGGGCAGGATAGCATTGTGTGACTATAGCAGTTGGTTTGGAGACAGGGCCTTGGGAGAGGAGGCATTGGACGAGATACACTGCAGAGCATCCTACGCCCTCCTAGAGGTTGCCCTGGGGCCGCGGAGCAATACTGGAAGCTCCAGCTCTGGGGTGGTGTCATGCAGGAGATGAGAGGGAGGAGGAGATAGCAAAGCAGGCAGGTGAGCACCCTGCAAAGCAGCCACTGGGGTCTGGAAGATGGAATCCTCCACCGTGGGCCAGATTTTCAGAAGAGCCCAGGGCCAGATGTTTAGTTGCTCAGCACTCGCACCTGGGGCCAGATTTTCAGGAAAGCTTTGCTCCTTCCGCTCACCCTGCATCCCGCACGCTGAGACCATTCAAAAATCAGGCTACTGGTTCCCACCCAAGCTGAGTGCATTTGAAAGCCTGGCCCTATGTGGCCACAGTACAGGGAGGCCAGAGTGTCCAGGGGAACTGAGGGGATGGGGGGGTGAGAAGGGTGGGAAAGGCTCTTACCCTGCAGCATCTGTGCTGGAGACTGGGGCTGGGGAGTCACAGTGTAAGTCCTGGATCTCCAGGCTCTCGTGCAAGAAAATGGCGCATCGGGCAGTAGCTAGGCTGCGTAACAGGACCTCGGGGCAGTGACACTGCCATGTGCTCTGAAAAGAGCCCCTCTGAGCTAGAAAGCAGGGCCCAGGCTGCGCCGGCACAAGAGGGGCAGCAGCGTGCAGATACCCTGGCGAGGCCCCTGCTGGTGTATCGAGGCCCAGCACCGGCCCTTACCTGGAAATCCGCTGGCCATGGCTGTGGCTCCGGGCTGAGATGGCACAGATCCTGTATGTGGGCTTTGCGAAGGGGATTCTTCCCCAGGGCTGTGCCTGGATCGCTGGCTGTGGGGACCCTCTTGAAAGGCTCAGGGTTGGCAATCTGATTGGTGCTGTACACCCTTCGCCTGGAGGAGGATTTAGGGTCCAGCCCTGTTTGAAGGAAGAGCTGATCAGCGGCGGGACCAGCCAATGCCAGTCAGGTTTTTAACATCCCCAGAGAGTGGGAGACCTCTTCCCGCCCAATCACTCCCACCAACTCCACAGAGAATCGCCCTGACTCTGCTGGGAAGATGGACCTTGGATGGGAGAGAGAGAGAAACCAGGTAGGGAGAAGGACAACAGAGAGATTTGCGCTTGAGAGACCCAAGGAAAAAAACCCTCCACACTGCTCATATGGAGGGGTGGCCCAGGCATGAAGGGGCCAAGCTTTGGAATATAGTACATGGACTTATGTTCATAGAGCAGCTTTCGTCCTGAAGGATCCCTATTCGAATCAGGAATCCTTGCACCCTGGGCTGACATGCAGCCCTTCCTGGGAGGGAACAGAGCCGTAACACTGTTGGAATTTGACTGGGCCAACAGGATCAATATCCTTAGCCTTGAGAATAGTGCCAGGGACTTGTTAATGCCCATGAGGTCAGGACCTTGGTTTTACGTCTGCCCCAGACTCCTCTCTCCTCACTGAGTGTGACTTTGATCCTTGTTAAGGGACTGTTTTGCAAGTCTGAGGAATGTCTAGGCAAAGAGTTGCACATCTCTGTCCTCTCCCATGCTGGCAGGTAGGTAAACATCTTTCACTCTATTCTGCTGATGGGGAATGTGAGGCAGGGAAAGGCAAAGTGACCTGCACAGTGTCGCAGGCCAAGTCAGTGGCAGATCCAGGAATGGAGAACCAAAGAGTCCTGATTCCCAGTCCCCTAATCTAACCCCTCTCCCTCCCTTTGTGGAAGCAACAGGGCCTGGCATGTCCCCAGAGGGATACACTCATCAGGCTGCCTAGTTGTGGGATGGGGTTCAGGAAGATCCTACATCTGGAATTGGAATTTGGCCTGATCCAAACCTTGCAGAGGGTCACCAAGAGGCCAGGAAACCTTTTAGTGCAGATGGTTTTGGCTATGAGAGGGAGCGTAAACATTGCAATAATAATCCCAGGGCCAGAGCCCAGCATGTGCTGCAAATCTCGGGGATGGCTATTCTCAATGGGTTCCCAGTTCGATTCCCAGACACGGTTGGATAAAGCAGCCAAGCCAAATGGAGTCTCTGAGCTTTGTGTGATTTGTTGCCACTTCTCCCAAGACCCCTGTCACTTCGCAGAGATACAGCTGAAGGGATGTTATCTGAAAGCGACAAACCAGTGACTAAAGGCAACGATGAGGAAGAGGAGTGGGTGATACTATTGGGTTTACAATAAGGAGAAACTGACCAGTATCTGGGTCAGATTCTCTCCTTGGTTCTCCACCAACCAGCAAGAGATCAGGGGTCCGCTCTGAAGGGAGCCCCCCCTCAAAGTCCTTGGGGTAGCTCCAGCTGTCCGAGCCAGCTCCCTCTTCCTGAGAGTGAAAGAAAACGGAACTGCCTGACTCCTGGGAATGCATCATGCTGTAACGCCGCCTCTTGTCCTGGGGAAGAAAGGGAAAGAGAAGAATTGGGCTGGAATGCTGCATCCGGTCTGGAAAGGGCTCGGGCTGTTCATGGAATTGGCAATCTTAGCAATTCGGACATTATCCCCACACCTCTTGATGAAGTGCCTGGTTACCCAATGTCTAGTGCCCCTTCTCCCTTTACCCAGTTGTCCCATACCCCTTTTCCCCTACTCAGTTGTCCCTGATTGTACAACCAGAGAACTGGAAGGGACCTCAAGAGGTCATCCAGTCCATTCCCAAGCACTCATGGCAGGACTCATTATCTAGAACGTTCCTCACAGGTGTTTGTCCAACTTGCTCTTAAAAATCGTCAACGATGGAGATTCCACAACCTCCCCAGGCAATTTATTCCAGTGCTTAACCATCCTGACAGTTGCAATTTAAGTCCATTGCTTCTTGTCCTATCCTCCGAGGTTACGAAGAACAATTCTTCTCCCTCCTCCTTGTAGGGACGTTTTATGTACTTGAAAACTGTTATCATGCCCCCTCTCAGTCTTCTCTTCTCCAGACTATACAAAGCCATTTTTTTTTCAATCTTCCCTCAGAGATCATGTTCTCTGGACCTTTAATCATTTTTGTTGCTCTTCTCTGGACTTGCTCCAATTTGTCCACATCTTTCTTGAAATGTGGTGCCCAGAACTGGACACAATACTCCAGCTGAGGCCTAATCAGCATGGAGTAGAGCAGAAGAATTACTTCTCGTGTCTTGTTTACAACACTCCTGCCTCATCCCTTCACATCCTTATGCCTCAAGTGATTACAGCTGGTGTTTTTCAAGACTGTTGGGTCTTCTGTTGGCTTGTGTTATGTTTGGGAAGGAGAGGAAGAGAACAAAACACAGTGGGATCAAACAACGACCCCCTCGCTCCTGCACCTCAGTGGTGCACAGCTGCCCCGTGAATGGAAGTGGGGCAAGCCACTCAGCAAAACACCCTGTCTGGTGGCAGAGCTTTTTGTGCATGTGACGAGCATAATATCCCAAGAAGGATTTAAGTCAGGGCCACCGTGGCCTTGGAAGGGCAGCCCTGCAACAGTATGTGGCTACCAAGCTGGGAACTCCTGCTGATCGAGCTCTCAGTCACGGTGCCCCGTACAGCCACATTCATTTCATGACTCATATCTGAGAGAGAAGTCTCCACACCGGGGAAGGGTGAGTGTGTGTGTGACTGTCTCTCCCACCACACCCGCATACACACACCCACACCCCAGGCACACTCACACATATACACGTATTCACACACACCATGCACATGCACACCCAAACATACATTCCTTTGGGGGTTGGGGAATGTGGCAGAGGTTACTTACAGCTCTGGGGTTGGAGATGTACAGGGACGTGTCACAGACAATGCCATACCCAACGAGTCGGTCGCCAGGGAAGAGACAGCTGGCACTGACTGGGGAGATCAAGACCTCAGTGGTTTCAGGAAAGACCCACTCCACGGTTACATCGCTCAGGACGGGTGCCATAGCTTTCTTCAGAGACTTGATCATCTGGCATGACAGAGCACAAACTCATGTGGACTGTCAAACGGCAGAGGGGAAGGTATTGTGAACAAGTGTGCGGGGACATGTTGTGAGCACGTGCATGCATGGACGCCTGAGCACGTCGGCATGCACCTGTGGGTGAGTATGTCAGTATGTGAACATGCCGAGGGGGTCTCAATATGTTGCATAGCGATTTCACAGTCACCGATTGTCCTCTCCAGAGCCCATCACAATGTGATGTCTTCAGTCTAGCTGACAGAACAGGCTGAGCGCACGGGGAGAGGCTGATGGCCCAGCTGCTCTTGTCTCCTGCCTGCATCTTACAGATAATGCTTCAGGGGAAAGTGGAAAAAATCCACCCTTTACACATCTGGCCAATTGGGCAAACTGATTTTGGCAGAAATCCCCGCCTGCCCCATGAGGGGAGTGATAGGGCCCTGTGATCCCTGGGAACTCACCTGCTACATGCCACCTGTCTCCAGTATTCCAAACCCCTCAGCAGAATGAGCAGGTGGTTTATGCCACCTGATCCTTCAGCTGCCAGACACAAGTCTGGGCCAAGAAAGCAACTTAGAGCATCCCTGAGGCTGCTCCAAATCGTGCCATCTACCACCAGCCCTCTGCACTCCAGCCAATTTCCTTTTTGCCCTGCCAAGCCCCCTACATCAGGGGCAACGAAACCAACCATGGGTGCGTGTCTGAAAATCCTCAGTGTGAATTTCAGCAGACGCCTTTTCTGCAGGATAACACTCTGATACCGTGGATGGCAGGAAGGGCCCTTCTCTGCATAGGCATTAATCACTCACACACCGTATAGAGTGCGCTCAAACTCTGTGCCATCCCTTCCCAATCTCCCCAGCCACGAGACACTCTTGCCTTTCTCAGAGAGCTCCCTGGGGCTTTCCAAACAAGCCTCCAGTGCAGGTGCCGAGAGATCTCTGTGCTCGGAATCAACATGTCTTCGTGTCTTTCCAAGGACAGAGAGCCATTCTCGCAAGCACACAAAGAGGCTACTGGTAGCTCAGGACTGGGTCAGCTGGGGTCAATTACACTCTGTGTAAATCAACGTAGCCCCACTGACCTCTACGCAGTTATGCCAGGTTATGCTAGCTGAAGATCTAGGCCAATATCCTTGTATATATTACAGGCAAATCTATTGGAAAGCTCTCCATCCATCACTGCTTTCCCACTAGGAACTGTTTTCCAGAGTGCAGAGAGAAGTTAAAAAAAGATTTATACACAGGGCATTTTAAACTTTCTATATAGTTCAATGTCCACAATACAGGATCTGTAAGACACTCCAGGATGTGCTTGATGGGGCCATTAATTGATGCCTCAGATAGCTGAAAACCATCTGTATAACAAGTGAGGCCTGTATTAACAGCCCTGTAAAAACACCCTTTCCTGTCTTGGGGCTTAATTTATAACACAGACGCTTGTGCTTCTCTGTCTCTGAAAATGCTTCATGGGCTAGAAGGGGAACAGGATCGGGCCCGTTCCGTGACACGTCATTACAGCTGGCATTTCCGACCCTGATGCTAGGCTGGACTGAACCAATGGGAGCCTGTCAAGTTAATGCACAAAGAAGGGTGAATCTTGGTCTCCCACCGATGTCAGTAAATCATATGAACCCAGTGACTGTTGCTGGGGAGAGCTGAGCATTCCATCCCAGCGGGGCCAGGTGTGGAAATGCAAAAGGTTTAGGGTATGTCTACACTGCAGTCATGGCACGTGACTGCAGCTCGTCTAGACAGACCTGAGCTAGTTTAATCTAGTTAGCTCCAGATTAAAGCTGCAGCATGCCCTAGCCTCCCAGGTAACTGTACAGGCCTCCTAGGCTTCACTGCATAATCCAAGCTAGGTCCGGTGTGTTTAGACTAGCAGCAATCACGCCTCCCCACCCCATGATTTCAGTGTAGACAAACCCCAAGAGAACAGGAATGGAAGTGGAGGGAAGGCAGATGATAAAGGAACCGTAACTCCCAGTTTGGAGTGTAAATGCTGTAGGAGAGAGATGGGTGTCGGGTCTCAAACGCTGCCAGTGAGACAGACTGTAACCAAGCGAGGTGGGGATAGTGAGGCTGTGAATAATGAACCTTGCAATGCAACTCTGTGGAGTGAAAGTGACAGGTGCAGGGAGCCCCCATATTTATGGCATTGGCAGTGTGGGAGCCAGACATCAAAACCTCGAAACTGCTTCCCAGCCTGCGTTAAAGTCAGTTTAACCAGCATAACTACTGCATGGTTATTTCCCTTCCATGTACCCTGTGAACCTCCAGGCGCCTGGGCTGAGCAAAACGGGGGATTTTGACTTCACTTCACAGCTAATTAGCTGCCTGGATGCCAAGTCCTCTCTTTCGGTCTGTGCCTACTACTGCAGGTATGTTTGCCACCAGGAGCATGTAGCGCCTACCGCTTCCATTCTTCTCTGCACACAAGCTCTGACTCCCCAGTGATTCTGACACGCAGGCTTTTTTCCATCCATCTGTCCTCGCCCACACGCTGTGGAGGAGTTGGCGAGCCAGTCCCAGAGCAAGGAATTGTGCCAAGAGCAGCTTGTGACCACCCTCATGCCCTAATGAGATGAGAAGTTCACTAAAATCCAACATCTCTGTTCCCCTGGGAAACGGACCATGTTGTTGTTTGAGTCCAGAGAGGCCTACAGGAATTTCAGCTCAGGAGAGGGAAAGGTTGGGAGAGGGGATTCGGTCCAATGGCTCCGTGCTGGTGTGTTCAGGATCATCCTGATCCTGCTTCCCACGAACAATGTTTGTGGGACATTAACTGGTTCCGCCATCAAAGTCAGGGCCTGAGAAACATCCCTGCAAGCCAGTTCTTGGGCACAGTGATCCCTGGGTTTGGGAAGTGGTGTCTGGGCCTGCAAAATCCACACTGGGATTGCTGCCCTTGCAATGGGATTCAGGGGGGTGAAAATCGGGCTTTGCATTAGCAGTTCGTTCTGTGAGTGCAAAGATGGTGGTACAAAATAGCAGGCGGGGCCTCTGTTTTTAGGAACTGGTCTCATACTGGGACATATATCAGCAGGCTGGAGATGCCCTCAGCAACACAGGGCAGCTCTCCTCTGGCATATCCTAACAACCCACTGTGGCGTAAAATCCACCTAAAATCCTGCTAAAAATGATCCATCCCTCAGCATGAATAAAAACCCACCACATCTCCACCCCTTCCCTCCCGGTGCTCTGCCCTGACCCATTGTACAGAAAGAGGGCAGGGTGCCTGGGGCTGGACTGGAAGGTCCCTGCATAGCTGG
This sequence comes from Chelonoidis abingdonii, assembly GCF_003597395.2. NCBI lineage: Eukaryota > Metazoa > Chordata > Testudines > Testudinidae > Chelonoidis > Chelonoidis abingdonii. The sequence continues at coordinate 14,740,955 of NC_133791.1, forward strand.
GGAACAAATCTCTGGTTCCACCAGCAGGCACTTTGCCACCGGCTTTCCTCTGGAGACATGAGTCACCAAGAAAGAGACGACCCTTATGTCCTGCTACAAATCACCTCCTCACACGGCTGTCAGTGGATTGGGCTGTTGCTCCCTTGGCTTCTAAGGCTTCCTATTATTATTAATAGGACAAACACATAAGAACATCAGAACAGCCATACTGGGTCAGACCAAAGGTTCATCTAGCCCAGTATCCTGTCTTCCAACAGTGGCCAATGCCAGGTTCCCCAGAGGGAATGAACAGAACAGGAATCATCAAGTGATCCATCCCCTGTTGCCCATTCCCAGCTTCTAGCAAACAGGCTAGGGACATCATCCCTGCCCATCCTGGCTAACAGCCATTGATAGACCTATCCTCCATGAACTTATCTAGTTCTTTTTTGAACCCTGTTATAGTCTTGGCCTTCACAACATCCTCTGGCAAGGAGTTCCACAGGTTGACTGTGCATTGTGTGAAGAAGTACTTCCTTTTGTTTATTAATTAACACAGGACAGAAAGATCTGCCCCAAAGAGCTGATAATTGACTAATAATCCCTGGCTCAGACCCTTCCCAAAGAAGGTCGGTATTATTAACCCCGACACTGAAGACAACAGGTGGATCTACACAAAGTGAGGAACACAAGGAAACAATGAAACAATATGAGTCAGGGTCATGCTGGGTACTGGCGTTAGCATGCCTGCTCCCTAGCTGTACCCTTGGCCCATCACCCCCGCTCATCGGGGCATCGTTAGGGGACATGCCCAGTGTGCATTCTGCTCTCACTGGGGTGAAAAGCACCGGCCCCATTGCCTGCCCTCCTGCTGACACAAAGCCCCTCAGTGACCCCTGCCGTCACCCACCTGCTCAGCTGCAGGTCTGTCAAATCAGCAAATAATCCATCTTCCTTCTTCCCTCATCTGTATGAAGTCCCAGCCCAGCCCCTTTGCAGGACAGACTCTGATGGGGCAACTGCTCCCTTGCCCCAGCCCAGCTTTGTTGGGGTGCAGAGAAACCTCCAGTCTTTGGGGCACCTATCCAGACAGACCCAAGCTCTGAGCCCTGCATGGTTTTCCCCCTCCCGACAAGGAAAAGTCGGCGATGGGAGGGATCTGGAGTAGCAGTACCTTTGGCTGCAGCCTCTCGCCCTCCGCCAGGAATTCTGCACTCCCCTTGGACACAGCAGCCAGCCCACGCACCAGCCTCCTGCAGGCTTTCTGCCCAATGCCAAAGCTGTAGCACCTGGGGAAAGATGGACATTCAGGATACAGGTCAGGGGCGAGGAGCGAAGGGCCGTTAGAGCAGGAGACCAGATGTAGGATCAGACCCCTACCCCCCGCTAAGGCTGGGCA